>NW_025767004.1:697500-952500 GCF_003918875.1 Haliotis rubra
AGTATATTTCCGACCTCTGTACATGGACATATTAGGCATGATAACCGGAAAATTTGCATAATTTGTGTTAAAAAAGAAATTAATTGCATCGTATAATTAATTTTAATAATGTTACCTTCGTATGGAATAAAATAAGAAGTACACACAAACAAAAATCCTATGTGGGGCATCTGTTTAGCCCAGTTGAAAACTTGCATTATGCTTTAACCTCCAGGGAGATATATGGAATTTGTGTAAGATAATAGTGTTTGTGGGACAGTCGTGTCGTTATTGGCTTCTCGTATCAAGTATTTATTTATCTGAATATTCATTTGAAATGCAGCATATCGATCCAAAATGATTAGTTGTGAAGAAACATGTGATTAAAACACTTTTTAAATGGTTGCGAAGATGATTAATCGGCCCATGATGATTGCTTTTCCGAAATACCGTTTTCAAAAGACAGGCTCATCTGGATTACGTTACAGGGGGATGGGCTGTTCATTGACAGCAGACTTTACACAGTGTGTTTTCCAGTGATCGTGTTCAAACACATTCACTTCAGCCTGATATTCAATTTAGCCTGATTAAAGCATGTGGCTGAAGAGCAGTTGGCTACAAATTAGGTTAGAAGCTTAGAATCGGTCATCTAACAGAATAACAAACACCTTCAGCATTCACAGACTTTCTTGTCGGAGGAAATTAGAATGGTGAAAGCTAACCGAATGATTACTTAGAATGTGAGGAGTAGTCTTTTTTTAAAAATCCGTTAAAATGATATCATTAAGGAAATGTTTTATTTGCGGAATCAATTACAAAGCCTCTGTTTACAAAGGAGTTCTAATAAGATCGTTTAGTGGAAAACTGAATTTGAGGAACAGATTGTGTCAATACTGAGCCAATCGCTTGCTTCTTGGTTGTGGGTACATTGGATCAGTGACAACACCTTCACTGGGACACACACGTTTAGTATGCATGGTTGCTCTAGCTGGGACTCACACTGTTCAGTTGCCCTGCTAGGGTTGTAATAGCGAGATAGAAGTGACTTTACAGAGGCGATAGAGACGGGATATCTGTTATGTTCAGGTTATAGTGAGGTGGAATGGTTAAACAGAGAGGCGATATAGACGGGAACGGCTGTTATAGTCAGGTTATAGTGAGGTGGAATGGTTAAACAGAGAGGCGATATAGACGGGAATGGCTGTTATAGTCAGGTTATAGTGAGGTGGAATGGTTAAACAGAGAGGCGATATAGACGGGAATGGCTGTTATAGTCAGGTTATAGTGAGGTGGAATGGTTAAACAGAGAGGCGATATAGACGGGAATGGCTGTTATAGTCAGGTTATAGTGAGGTGGAATGGTTAAACAGAGAGGCGATATAGACGGGAATGGCTGTTATAGTCAGGTTATAGTGAGGTGGAATGGTTAAACAGAGAGGCGATATAGACGGGAATGGCTGTTATAGTCAGGTTATAGTGAGGTGGAATGGTTAAACAGAGAGGCGATATAGACGGGAATGGCTATTAATAATGATAAGTATAATAAGTGCTTTTTATAATACGTTAAACTCCATTCTCTGGGAGGATGCACATAACGCTAACAATCTGACCACTATTACCCCGGATAACCCAGCCTGTCAGGGAGGAGTGAGTGAGTGAATGAGTTTAGTTTTACGCCACACACAGCAATATTCCAATTCTATGGCGGTGGTGCCAGTGAGGAATCAGATATATGACTATATAGAGGGATAGATGGGGATAGAGAGGAAGAATGGCTAGAAAGAGGTATAGAAACACAAACGTACGAGAAAAAAGGAAAATAGAGTATTAAACATGAAGGTACATTTGAGGCATATAATATGTATGACGTTATGTATGCTCAGGTTTAAACACAAACACCAAAGTATCAATATGTAATTCAAACATTTATACTTGCAAACAACATTTAGAAACTGATGTCAATTGTGGTGTGCAACTAGATGTATAATTCGATATTTTAAAGTTCAACTTTGATGTCAAGTGTTCAAAATTATTCTCGTCGCTGTGAATAATTAATGGAAATATACTATATTATTAAAACCCCGAAAGTCCAATCAATATTGTCAAGGGTACCTGAATAGCTCACAAGTGAATACAAACAGCAGAAAACAGCCTGTAAACCCGTTAAATTTAAATATGTATATTTTTATTTATGAGATGGAGGGAAGCAATACAAATTAAATTATCAATGTGGCCTTGTGTTGTGGACTGTATTGATTGGCCAATGTAGCTGTAAGATGACACTGCTGTAGATGGTGCAGCATGTGTTACTCCGAGACGATGTCACCACGTCGCCAGTCGGAACTGTTATCAGCAACCGTTACCAACCGTAACATTACGTGCAAACAATTGATTCCACTAACGGCCAATAAAGGTTTACGACAAACAGCATAACGTTACATACTTTCACGATACGGTTCATATACCCATTAGAGGTTGTTACTTTTCACCAGCTTATAGATTACAGATGAGGTTTTAATTGAACAACAGTTGCATAGGCTGTTTATCTGCTGCTTATCCGCCGCCAGCGTGGCTCAGTGTTCCTGGTAATTATTACGATGTTACATGTAATTGTATTTAGCCTCAACTGTTAATGGGTTAGGGAAATGTCTCCCAAATGCTGCAACACCTCCACGTAATGCCGTCACATGGTAACATGTTGATTGTGTAAACGGATGTCGCCACTCTGTAGTAATGTTGGTTCCGTAGCGTTAATTGCTGTCACGTGACTTTGGAACCACACTGAACCAGAATATATTGAGTACATGAAATGTAACATTTTCATCCCTTCCTTTACATTTTCCAAGTGTACAGTCATTGTCTGCCGGGCAGAGAAAGTATGTCAAATGATAGGGGTGAAACGGTACGCTCTTACCACGGTACGGTACGTATTGCGGTACGCTCTTACCACGGTACGGTACGTATTGCGGTACGCTCTTACCACGGTACGGTACGTATTGCGGTACAAGGCCTTCGGTTCGGTCCGTTTCGGTTCGGTATATGATCAATTGATCAAAAATGGACAATAAGAGGTAAACCTTACATTGTTTAGTGACATGGAAATAATAATCATAATCTTTGCTATTTTGAATGAACAAAACTGTCATTTCATGACTAGAGATTGAAAAAGTAAAGTATCACTGGAACGTTGAACCTCACAGCTGTGTGACAAAATAACAAGTAGCCAGGTATGATTAAAGGTCACTAACATCACATCGGCATTTGCTGCAATGAAATCACCACTATGTTCCAGAAAAGTTAATGTTTTACAATCATGATACACAAATCAGATGTTGCAGAATGTGACTCTGTTGACGATATATCACAGATAAATACATTAAAGAAATTAACACTACACAGTTGTCATAAGACAGTTACTGTGTGCATATGACTGATCTTTGTCACTGTTCTAAGTCATTGTCTATCTCTCGTTTCAGCTTGTTAAACATTCAGAGACTTTCCACAGTCCTTGGGAAGTACTGCTACACAATCTTGGCACATTCCAGAATGTTGTTTTATTCAATTTTCAGATTCATTCAAAATATCTTTCAAAGTTCACTCAGAAATGTAATTCTCCTTTTTGGGGTGTGGTCTGCTTGTAATGAGATTAGTTCAGATCTTTGGTGTTGTAACAAACACCAGAAATGGGCTTCACACATTGTGAGATTGTGATCTTTTGTGGATTCGAACCGGGTCTTCGGCGTGACGAGCCAACGCTTTAACCACTAGGCTGCCCACCGCCCCTCGTATCGTCGGAGGTGAAGAAACAAACTTTGTATTGTGCCCAGTCAAAATGAAAATGAAAATAGAATATAGATATGTGTGTAGGAAACTTGCAATCAAACATCACACCACATTATAATTCAGTTTTCCTTCCACGTTATGCTACCTGTTGTTCAACTAAGCCGGAAATAGCAATCAGCTGTGTACAAATGTTTTGCTCCAATCTACCGGTGATTCAGTTAAAAACGAACTAATAGTATAACAGAATAATTCATATCTCAAACAGTTATTTCAACAGAGATAATATACATCGGTATCGTATTAGTATTATGCATGTTTTCTACGAACATATTTAAGATAATAATTAACATAGGCTCAGCACTTACGTGGCTGGATACATTTTACGTATGAGACAGTTTGACAAGTCACCATTGACTTCCCGGAACATGCCACTTTGATTGTAAAAACAAAATGTTGGCAATTAATTCTGAGACATGACTTCAGTGAGTCAATAACGCGGGTCTAGGGGTATATGGATGATGAGGCGGTGATCAGTTCGTAACTGCTTAAAATAATGTGAAATTGGTCCTATCGCAGTAGGCGCGAAAAGCGGACCCTCATGAACATGGTAAGCGGAAGTGGTACGCGTGTAGAATGAGGTGATGTCATTTCACACACGTTTTCTCCGATGATACTGTAAACAGTGTTTTTATGAATTAAAATGGGATTAAATGTAATCAAATAAAATGAGATCGAGGAAGTTATATTATGAGTTTTTACATCATACGTTTTCGGATGGCAGTGTTGACCCACGCTATAACTCCAAGTGTTGCATCACAGCAAACATCGTAAGTACTCGGCTGATAGTATGTCTTTATGATAAAGTTGTCTTTTATAAGTTATTACGATGTTCCGATGTTCGTCTGATTTGAAATAACTGAAAAAGAAACAGAACCCAGCTACTGATCTGGTATCTGCATTTGCTGTCTTGCTGACTTTGTAAGTTGACGACTTGAGGCGATCTCGAACTTACGTCCAGGAAAATAGCGGCCGCCAAGCAAAGAAATGCACAGATTTTGATGAATGATTCGACTTCAAGACGTTTTAGAAAAGGTTTAAAGAGGTGAATAAAATGACGGTACGAAAACGGAAAATACCGAATTTAGGATTGCATTACGGTATACCGAACCGAAGGCAAAATCCGCGGTTCACCCCTATGAAATGATACAAACACAATGGCTTGTACCATGGTTATGCGTCAGATGCAGGCATCGCGGCTGTGTGGTGGGGTGGAGGTTTGCATGGGAATGGATGAATAACAAGCATGTTAGGATATAATGGAGGACAAGCTATTGATCAGACCTACACTATATTTCGGGGCTTGTCCTTTCATTGGGTCAATCCGTTTCTCTGTCTCTCTCTATGTCGATCATATGTGTTCCGTTGTATCAGATATCATGCATGTCCTCCACATGTCTAACATAACATATCTACTGAGTCTTGTCACCGCTGTATCAGATATCATGCATGTCCTCCACATGTCTAACATAAAATATCTACTGAGTCTTGTCACCGCTGTATCAGATATCATGCATGTCCTCCACATGTCTAACATAAAATATCTACTGAGTCTTGTCACCGCTGTATCAGATATCATGCATGTCCTCCACATGTCTAACATAAACATATCTACTGAGTCTTGTCACCGCTGTATCAGATATCATGCATGTCCTCCACATGTCTAACATAAAATATCTACTGAGTCTTGTCACCGCTGTATCAGATATCATGCATGTCCTCCACATGTCTAACATAAAATATCTACTGAGTCTTGTCACCGCTGTATCAGATATCATGCATGTCCTCCACATGTCTAACATAACATATCTACTGAGTCTTGTCACCGCTGTATCAGATATCATGCATGTCCTCCACATGTCTAACATAAAATATCTACTGAGTCTTGTCACCGCTGTATCAGATATCATGCATGTCCTCCACATGTCTAACATAACATATCTACTGAGTCTTGTCACCGCTGTATCAGATATCATGCATGTCCTCCACATGTCTAACATAACATATCTACTGAGTCTTGTCACCGCTGTATCAGATATCATGCATGTCCTCCACATGTCTAACATAAAATATCTACTGAGTCTTGTCACCGCTGTATCAGATATCATGCATGTCCTCCACATGTCTGACATAACATATCTACTGAGTCTTGTCACCGCTGTATCGGATATCATGCATGTCCTCCACATGTCTAACATAAAATATCTACTGAGTCTTGTCACCGCTGTATCAGATATCATGCATGTCCTCCACATGTCTAACATAAAATATCTACTGAGTCTTGTCACCGCTGTATCAGATATCATGCATGTCCTCCACATGTCTAACATAACATATCTACTGAGTCTTGTCACCGCTGTATCAGATATCATGCATGTCCTCCACATGTCTGACATAACATATCTACTGAGTCTTGTCACCGCTGTATCAGATATCATGCATGTCCTCCACATGTCTGACATAACATATCTACTGAGTCTTGTCACCGCTGTATCAGATATCATGCATGTCCTCCACATGTCTGACATAACATATCTACTGAGTCTTGTCACCGCTGTATCAGATATCATGCATGTCCTCCACATGTCTGACATAACATATCTACTGAGTCTTGTCACCGCTGTATCAGATATCATGCATGTCCTCCACATGTCTGACATAACATATCTACTGAGTCTTGTCACCGCTGTATCAGATATCATGCATGTCCTCCACATGTCTGACATAACATATCTACTGAGTCTTGTCACCGCTGTATCAGATATCATGCATGTCCTCCACATGTCTGACATAACATATCTACTGAGTCTTGTCACCGCTGTATCAGATATCATGCATGTCCTCCACATGTCTGACATAACATATCTACTGAGTCTTGTCACCGCTGTATCAGATATCATGCATGTCCTCCACACATGTCTGTATCAGATATCATGCATCCACATGTAACATATCTAAAAATAACATATCTACTGAGTCTTGTCACCGCTGTATCAGATATCATGCATGTCCTCCACATGTCTGACATAACATATCTACTGAGTCTTGTCACCGCTGTATCAGATATCATGCATGTCCTCCACATGTCTGACATAACATATCTACTGAGTCTTGTCACCGCTGTATCAGATATCATGCATGTCCTCCACATGTCTAACATAAAATATCTACTGAGTCTTGTCACCGCTGTATCAGATATCATGCATGTCCTCCACATGTCTGACATAACATATCTACTGAGTCTTGTCACCGCTGTATCAGATATCATGCATGTCCTCCACATGTCTGACATAACATATCTACTGAGTCTTGTCACCGCTGTATCAGATATCATGCATGTCCTCCACATGTCTGACATAACATATCTACTGAGTCTTGTCACCGCTGTATCAGATATCATGCATGTCCTCCACATGTCTGACATAACATATCTACTGAGTCTTGTCACCGCTGTATCAGATATCATGCATGTCCTCCACATGTCTGACATAACATATCTACTGAGTCTTGTCACCGCTGTATCAGATATCATGCATGTCCTCCACATGTCTGACATAACATATCTACTGAGTCTTGTCACCGCTGTATCAGATATCATGCATGTCCTCCACATGTCTGACATAACATATCTACTGAGTCTTGTCACCGCTGTATCAGATATCATGCATGTCCTCCACATGTCTGACATAACATATCTACTGAGTCTTGTCACCGCTGTATCAGATATCATGCATGTCCTCCACATGTCTGACATAACATATCTACTGAGTCTTGTCACCGCTGTATCAGATATCATGCATGTCCTCCACATGTCTGACATAACATATCTACTGAGTCTTGTCACCGCTGTATCAGATATCATGCATGTCCTCCACATGTCTGACATAACATATCTACTGAGTCTTGTCACCGCTGTATCAGATATCATGCATGTCCTCCACATGTCTAACATAAAATATCTACTGAGTCTTGTTACCGCTGTATCAGATATCATGCATGTCCTCCACATGTCTAACATAAATATCTACTGAGTCTTGTCACCGCTGTATCAGATATCATGCATGTCCTCCACATGTCTAACATAAAATATCTACTGAGTCTTGTCACCGCTGTATCAGATATCATGCATGTCCTCCACATGTCTAACATAAAATATACAACACTGGCCATGCAGCAGTTGAACATGGATACCCCACTAAGACACATCACACTACAAGCGGACCAGTCGTGTTTGTATCCCCATAACGCTGAGCACCAGGCAAGGCAGCAAGTATCGCCCTCTGAAGTCCTCCAGTACGACGCAGCCAGGGGATCCCAGTCTAAGTAAAAGGGATTGTTTTCTCAAATGGATTTCACACTTTCACTCACAAATGTTCTTGAGTTTCGACCAGGGAGTCACTCTTTGTACTTGTTAAGACATGAGAGCCAGTTTCTGTTCGGAGATCATACAGAATCTTTGAGTAAAGACTCTACACGTGGAATGTAACTAATGTGATGTGTGTTTACACTTGTAAATAATGCACGGTGTAACAGTACATGTCAGTATTGAGCGGTCGCACACGACCATTGCTCAATCGATGTGTGGTCAAGCTTGGTGTGATTGTTTAGTTTAGGTCATCGTTCCTGTATCTCTGGTCTTGTAACGACTATTTGCGAACACCTGTATGTTGTTTGAGAAATGGAAAATAAATATTCAGTACATGTTTAATGATCAGTAGTTTGTTATTACGTTTTGAAAGAAGAGATTGTGAGATGTCTGGGAAACCACTATCTCAATAGAAATCACAAAACCCTTTCCACATTCACACAAATGTTTATCACTAGTGATGTGTTTTATAGAGCTCTGTCTTAACACGTTTAGGCTCCAAGGAAATGAAATGAGCTGTCTATAGAGCACATATGTGGTGTGCTCTGTCTTAACACGTTTAGGCTCCAAGGACATGAAATGAGCTGTCTATAGAGCACATATGTGGTGTGCTCTGTCTTAACACGTTTAGGCTCCAAGGACATGAAATGAGCTGTCTATAGAGCACATATGTGGTGTGCTCTGTCTTAACACGTTTAGGCTCCAAGGACATGAAATGAGCTGTCTATAGAGCACATATGTGGTGTGCTCTGTCTTAACACGTTTAGGCTCCAAGGACATGAAATAGGCTGTCTATAGAGCACATATGTGGTGTGCTCTGTCTCAACACGTTTAGGCTCCGAAGACATGAAATGAGCTGTCTAGAGAGCACATATGTGGTGTGCTCTGTCTTAAAACGTTCAGGGGCCAAGGACTTGAAATGAGCTGTCTATAGAGCACATATGTGGTGTGCTCTGTCTTAACACGTTTAGGCTCCAAGGACATGAAATGAGCTGTCTATAGAGCACATATGCGGTGTGCTCTGTCTTAAAACGTTCAGGGGCCAAGGACTTGAAATGAGCTGTCTATAGAGCACATATGTGGTGTGCTCTGTCTTAACACGTTTAGGCTCCGAGACATGAATTGAGCTGTCTAGAGAGCACATATGTGGTGTGCTCTGTCTTAACACGTTCAGGGTCCAAGGACATGAAATGAACACGTTCAGGGTCCAAGGGCTTGAGCGGACACGACGGACACGTGACCTAAACAAGTGAACATTCTGAGCATGTATAAACTTAAGTCATGTTTAAACCTGTAAATAACAGAACAGCTTGTTTGTCAAATTGCATACCAAAACCATCCAAATATTTAGAATGTATGCATACTAAAATATAGTGACTACTATTTAGCATTAACCGACATTAACATTAGGAATTGTATCATATATCTTATATTTACATCTTATTTGATGTACACTGGTCAGATGACTGGTAAGAGGTGGATGTACACGTGACTTGATGCAATAAAACCCTGATGATGTAAACACTAAAACACCAGACTATAAGTGACTTGACTAGACTATACTAGACTATACTAGACGTGACTAGAAACACAGCCAACAGTTTCCGTTACACAGGTGCAAACCTGAACAACTCCACATCAAGAGTTTGAAATATATACTCTCCCAAAAAAGAAACGCATCATGAAAATAGCAATTTCATGTAGCAATGAATTAAAACGTGATTCCTTTTTACAAAAGGTTTTGCTCTGTTTATGAGTCCTATGGTGTTTATGTTTTGAAACATCACAACAAAACGCGCCATCCGTAAAATACCTGTATTTAACAGCATGATTTTCCATTTCGGCGTGTGGTGTCACAGAATACACAATTCACATGCAATGCACGTGAAACTTGGGGATCACATAGTCTCAATGATGGGTATAAAAGGTTGATCGCTGTCTGTCGATTATTCACTGTTTTTGGAATATTGTTGACGAACGCAAAATGCCACGTCTAAGTGAAGCCAACCGTCATATCGCCATTGGTTTGCTTGAAGCTGGCCAGTCTCAACGTGCAGTTGCCCGACGCATGAATGTTCACCAAAGCACCATTTCACGGCTCTGGGAGAGATATCGCCGGCAGAATGCGGTAGCAGATGCCCCTCATAGTGGGCGACCTCGAGCGACCACTGCGGCGCAGGATCGCTACATCCGGGTACATCACCTGCGTCATCGAACAGCTACGGCGACCAGTACCGCTCGACAAATACCCGGATTGAGGAGGCTTTCTGCACAGACCGTCAGGAACAGGTTGAGAGAGGCTGGTTTACGTGCCAGAAGACCTTATTTTGGCCCTGTGCTTCGACAACAACATCGTCGATATCGAGTTCAATGGTCCACCAACGTTCAGGCCTGGAACCTACCGAATTGGCGTAGAATCTGGTTCAGTGATAAATCACGATTTCTACTGGAACGACGCGATGGAAGAACGCGGGTGTACAGACGCCGACGTGAACGTTTCGCCGACGCTTGCGTTCCCCAGGTGGACAGATTCGGCCGGGGCAGTGTTATGATGTGGGGAACGATCACCTGCCGTAGGAGAAGTGATTTGGTGATGATCCAGGGCAAGGTGAAGTTTGGGAGCAAATGTATGTTTATACCTTGTTGGAGAAAAGCCCTTTGTGCTAGCTTTGGTGTTAGTTCGAACTCCAACCCAGTTACACCCAGCACTGTTGACCTATCTCGTGGTGTACTCGACTTGTAACCGTCACAACATAATACCTACGTTGGTTTAGCCTGACTGCAGGCTCTGGTGAGGCATTCAGTGAACCTCGATACAGTCTGTTTTGTTATAGTCCGACAACCGTTCGTTCGGAACCGCCCCCCCCCATGAAATTACACGATAACATAATATAATGAAGGAATAATCATTACTTTGGGATTACTAACACGAAAACTGATTTTTCTAGTTAGATCAAAGGATACAAAACACGAATCTTTGTCTGTCGTTGTCGTCCTGATACAGCAAACTCTCACAAACATCTGCCCACGACGTTGATCAGTATTTTGTGATATCATGTCTAACCCCTGCCACTGAAATCTTCCAATATACTGATCTCTTCTGCTTGAGTTGATACTTTCAAATCCGATCTGATTTATTAAACACATTGAAATGTGTATAAGAATACGGGGACTTGACGTTTCCACTACCTCTTTCTAAGAGAAGTCACTCGGGAGTCACCAATAGGCAAGGAAGAAACACAGACCTAGGAAGCTGTTGTAGGTATTATACAAAACTAGATGAGTTGTTTCTTTGAAGCGATTGTATTCAGGTCGGAAACAACAAAAAGACATAAGCTCATTACTTTTGTCAAGACGCTCCGACTGACATTTAATCGCCTAATGGAAGTTAAAACCGTCCGACAGGCTGTCAACAGTAAGTGTCATTTGCAAGTGATGCGTGTTGGGCGTAGATGCACTTATTCTCCCGCCTTTCATATCAATATTTCAACATATCACCAATCGCATTGACAAATAGGCGTGAGGAACACATGTCTCCCGAGATTAGAGATGTAGCCTAGTCTGTGACATGTTGGCTGGAGAAGTGGCCGTGTTTTGTGTCAAACACAATACTGCTGCACGTCTGTTTAAAACATCTCAAACGTTAGAGCTATACCATTCAGCAAGAAAGAAAGAGATTTATTAATAATACAACAATATTATGTGAGTTTGAAAGCACCTGGACATGTCACGCCTTCCCTATGCTCCAAAGACTAGAGCCTGATATACTAATGTCAGTATGCACATATTTGATACAGCCTGATGTGGTCGTCGTCCCATCCCCAGCCTGATGTGGTCGTCGTCCCCTCCCAAAAGACAGGTCCAAATGACAGAGTTCCTGTATTGGGTTGCATCTAGGGCTGCGATATATCGTTTGTCCTACGTTAGAGGTCGCCCGACCTATTGCCAACGGAAACGTGCTGCTTTCAATATACCAACACACTAGAAGGTGGGAATTTCTGCACTGTCCCTCAAGAACATCTAATATAATGCATATTCGTAAGGTTGCAGCATACGAATGACAGCACACTCGTGATCACAAAAAGGCATAAAAGTATTTCCTATTCAACAAAAAGACACAGAAAATAGAAAGTAATTCCAGATAAAAAGCATTATCTGCAAAATCATATTCCATAAAGCAAAGAACAATATTGGCACAGACCACTGAAATTCAGGGGTAAAGGGATAACCTCAGTGATTGTGTTATAAAGTCGCTCTGTTTATTATCATTAACATTTATCAGGACATGAATTCACTGCCTCTTTTGACATTAGTGTGATTGACAAAATTCTTGAAAAAGCATTGCAAACATCCGGGCGTTGCTTACGAAATGCACCCATGCTTCTAAATTGTCCATTTCTAAAGTGTTTTCGGTACCTTAGGTTTGGTATCTTCATGTCTTTTGACTGACATTGATGAGAGTACAGTACCCAGGTATGCTGCCAGTGACACAGCCCTTCTGACAGTCTGGGTATTGCAGAAGGCTGCAGTGTTAGGGAGCCTGTACATTCTCGGCAACGTCATTGATGGCCTGGACATGGGCTCCCACCCGACAGTAGTCCCTCTCGCTGTCTGGGCCCAGGGTGATAAGGACTCTCAGCTGCATTTTGTTACTTTGATGAAAAAAAAATCAGCTACCCAGGCTAGTCAGATCTTTAGGTGCTTCGTGCACTTGTACTTGTACTCAAACCTGGAAATGTCAGTCCTAAGATTCTGTGTCGTGTGTGTAAATATTTCAAACTGAAAATAGTATCCCTGAATGCCACGTGCCAGTTAGTTCGGCCTGAATAGTAATGTAGAGCGAGTAACAGCTATAGTTTGTAAGGTTAATAGATGCAGTGAGGATGTATTGATACAACAGATACATATTTCATACAGCTGGGGGCGGATCGCAACACAGAATCATCGTGGACGTATTCAGATTAAATTGTGAACGTTCAAAACAGTGGCAAGAGACAAATATGTATTCATTAAGCAGTGTGCCTTTTAGTTGGTCATATTATATTCTCTCAAAAGAACAATTGGTTCACTTAGATGAATTTCTCCCTGTGACGAGAATTAGATTGTTCGTAAAAATATTAATTGAAATTAATTAAAAAAATATATATATCACTACGAAACAGTTCTGTCATATATTTATGAACTGCTGGAAAGATGCTAAAAGGATCAATGCAACTGCAATAAACATGACCGTCTAACAAGCTATACAGCAATTAACAGGAACACGTGAGGATTTTACAAAAAGGCATGACTATAGAAATTGATTGTTATAGGTTCATTGGTTCAATTGCGACAACTACCGTAAATTGTAAAAAACGTAATATTGTGTGGGTCTGTCAGTCCAATTATAGGAAGATTTAAAATATATATAAGACAAACAAGTGTCTTTTTTCTACTTCATACCTTGTTTCAGGATATGCCAGTTATAAACATGAACCAGTGGACTATTAATGACGCTAAAAATGAAAGATGTTCAGAACACCGCTGACAGAAGTGTACATTGAATGGGTACAAGAATGAAAATAATTACACAGACAGTAAAGTATAAGGTCTTTTCATATGGCAGTGATTAAGTCATGTCTTACATCCACTGCCGCTGTGTTCTCAGTAGGTACAGGAAATATAATTGCACCAATTAAAGGCAAGGTTATATCTTTCAACGACAGGTCCGTGGGACCCTAATGCTCTACAGAATGGCCCCTGTGTGAATCCCATACAAGCATAATTCTCCTTCAGCATGCCAGGAAACCCTTCCATGACAACAGGGTCTATATTTGGCTACCGCCTTATTCGCGTTGTCACTAAAACGACAAAGCCGATCAGAATATTGATAATTGTTTAATTATTTCACGAAAAGCGACATATGTTTTGTAAGATGGGTATTACAATGAGAGCAACATGATATCTGGAGAACAGCTAGAATGTGGAATGTCGTGTCCTCCTTGAACATTGATTCACGGCCCGCTACACGAGGTTGTCCAGGTACACCTTAGTGTGGCAGGTATTTCACCGAGAAGTGTCCTTGCCAACATTCTGTAAACTCACATGAATCTCAAGCAATACCTTCAGCAAATGATAGACTTTAAATGCCATGTCACTAAACAGATGCTACACTTCATGGTTGATAGCCATTAATGTCTGTTTCTCTGCAGATATGTGAACTTGAGCCAGATGCTTCTTAACCCAAATTTGTTCCCCCAAACAAAATTTGAAATTGGTAATCCTCAATCCACGTGGAAGATATTAAATTAGATTTCATTTTCACACTTCTTTGAAGGAAGCGCTCGGATCAATTCTCTGAATGAAGACAATGAACGGGTCGTTTCAGAATGGAGTGTTTCCGTTCTTGCAGAATGCACCCGTCATTTGCTGGCATGAGCGATGAATATAGAACAACAATCAATTATATTTTACAGGTGCATCCAAGGGCATGATTAGGTTTAGTAATATAAATCTAGCTGTCTATCTGAATTCAGTGCGTTTTCGTCTGGAACAATCACATTTTCGGCCAGTGTCCGATTTACGATCACTAATATGAATTGATAAATTGCATCAAACATGCCAAAGGAAATTGAACGTAGACATAGTAATGGCCTCAAAAGATAAGTTAGGAAATTGAAAGGACTGCCAGAGAATGCTGTAGTAGAAAATGAAGACTTAAGTTCCTGTGTTATTTCAGTAGCCCTTCAAACGTCACCTAATACAGAAACAAATTTTCATTGAATGAAGGCTTTCGAGAAAAAAGGTCACTGCTCCCGTTTTGGTTTTCTGAAACTTTAGGTTTAATTGAATTTGAGTGCGAGAGCTGTGATTGAATAGGGGAGAGCATTACTTTTACGATCTGAGTAAACATAGTGGCAGGTAGCTGAAGGGCGGATAGGTACATCAGATAACGGTCTACTGCCAGTCATTTAGGCCGGACACAAAACACTACGTAGAAAATCAAGTTTAAAAGCTACACTTCTGTACTAAAAGGGTTGCACCAAGGACAGATGAGTTCGCCATCTCACTATGGTGACAGGTGCACGTGATGAGACAGTAGTGCGATGACTGGACATGAAACATAACACTATTGAATAACTCAGCGGGCAAAGCGCCACATTTAGCTGTTATGAGATGCGAACCTTAGTTGGTTCTTAGTTCGAATCTCAAATTGTGATCTCACCAACGTCAGGGTCGTGTTCATGTGATACCAAGAAGTGGTTAACGTGTCCAACACGTGTCAGTATGAACATGGAAGCTCGTTCTTTAATATCACGGGAGGGTGTCGCCGAGAGACCCAGTTCCGCATTGTGTGTTCACTTTAATGATAAGAATGGATAATAGACACATGGAGTTAAGATAGGTAATACAGAGCATACTGATTCTGCTGATGACTCTACAGCTGCATTAGATGGATCGCAGTAATATATACACTAAATGTTACTGACGTAATGTCAATGCTGACATAAATAATCCTATTATAAAATGTTTAACACATGGCAGGTGGATTGATCACAGACAAAGTTTAAATTGTTGAATATATTTATATAATTGTTATAAAAGGGCAACACGTGACACTGAGCCAGCATGTCAGGCGATGACAATATTATGTAGGAAGTAAAACACAGTTCTGCACCTACTCGTGGCCTGTTACATGAAACAAGTGAGTGGTATGCATTTTGTGAACTCAAAGAAACATATGAAATTGAACACTTATTTTCTAACATTCCATATATTAAATAATGTTATCTGACAATTTTGAATGACAAAGAATATGATGAAACTTAAATAAAAATGATATAAAGTAAAGCAAAATATTTTATGATATTTTATTGGACCGTTGCATTTTCATTGGTATTTTAGAAGTTTGTGAGTAATAAGAAAGTAAGATACTCTATTGGTGACAGCTTCTTTATTACATATGATGCGACGTTTCAAATCTACGAAAATCATACATTCTGCATGCCATGAACATCCTTCTGTTGCAGCATTTGTTAATCTTATCAATTCCACATCTCCTCAAACATTGTTAAATTTAAGTAAGTATGTATTTCTAGCATTTAAACTTTACCCAGCGGTATACCAGTAAAGTTATTCAGTGCACTACTATAGTACTACTCTTACTTTCTTATCCTTGCAAGAAACTCTTAAAACATGAAAATAGTATGTGACAAACACTCTGAAAGGATGGACGAAACAATGGCAGTTAACATCCTATAGATACACACAGAATACTAAGCAAACTTGGTTTTAAAATGAACTGTTTGATACCATCGCTATACAATACACTGCGTTTGGCCAAAATTGGATACATTGAGAATCCAGTATGTTCATTCTAGAAAGAAAAGACTGAGATACTTATTCTGTGCTCAGACTGTAAACATGTGGAAGGAATTGACCACTTGGCTGAGAAATGTATCAGAAGGATGAGTACAAAGGAAAAAACTATATATTTAGAATCGAAGGAAATCACAACAATCCAGTTAAGGTCATGTCTCTCATTAGAAAACAAACATTATTTACAAAGTAAAAATGGATTATGATAACATTTTGAGCAAATTCAAAGAGAAGTTCTTAGATACAACGAAGGAACGAAAACCATCGCTTATTCAAATCGTGAGAAAGCACAATCTTAACCATTCTGATCATCAGTCCATACACTATTTAAAAATACATATCTTCAGCATGTCATACTTAACACACCTGCTGATGTTAAAGGAACCGTTTGTAAGGTTGTAACATGTGCTGATGATTATTAGAACTGTACGAGGTTTACAGAAATGGGAAATCCAGTCGTTTCACAAATGACAGGATATACGACTGCCCAACATTCCTGGAGTGGGCTACGATAGACTGTCAATACAGTAACTACAACTGCAACATTACTGTATGCGATGTTCCACCGATGACGATATCCCGCTCTCGTTGACGTCATACACACTCTAGCATTTCATATATCTGCCTGAAACAGAGCTGACCTTGAACTCTGACCTGAGATCTTACTTCAGTTCATCTACGTAATGCACAAAGCATCTTTTGTTGAATTTCGACCTCAAGTATTTGATTATATATCGTTATAAGTGCGCCCCTTGTTGCAAAACAATACATGCAGATCAATAAGTAAGTTAATATAGATTGGAGTCACCTAGGTGCGTTACCATCAATGTGTAGCAGCCCAGTGATTGAGACTTACCGTGATCTCCCAGCTTAGCAGTCATAATCTGCGGGTCGACAGTATCAAATACTGTCATTGTTGCATTATAACAAACTCTCTCTGTATTATGACATGTTCAGCATGTGTTGACAAACTAAACATTCTCAAGGTTCTCTAATTTTTCCAAATTTTCCAAATAAGCTAGAACTATAGGTTCTGTCTTCAAAAACCGATTCCTGGCCCGGGATGCGACAAACTGGGCGGGATGGGCAGGCTGACTTCGTTGATGAATGCCATTATATATCATTTTTGTGGATCGATGATCATGATGTCAATCACTGGAGTGTCTGGTCCAGCTTGACTGATGCTGAGTACGTGTTAAAGTGCAAACACAAGCAAGTTTTGTCCCCTTATACACTGTCTTCACCAACACGGTCAGAGTAGAAGAGACACAAACACTTGAGAAATAAACCATTTTGACACGTTAAACCACACTTCTCTACTTCATACTGTCATCAAGTTAACACCTGAAAGAAAGCTTGTTCCCCCTCGATATCCGCACTACACGTAACGCTAGTAGGTGTCTTCATGTTCTATATTTGTCAGTGTTGACGGAGGAAAGCGACCCTTTTTCTCTCCATTTCCTTCCTTCTCTGGATGAACTGAGTATACAAATGTCGTGACATCCTCTTTTGGTGAGTAATGTTTTCACCGTGTGTAGATGACTGCGTGGGTTTCTCCCAGTGCAGCAATGGCTGGAAGTAGTAGGGCATTAACTACGTGGTAATCTAACAGGTGTCAGGCCTTTTAACATAATGTCAATAAAATTATTTAGAAACATAGGTAATGGCTAATGGTTAATACACAACGAGATACTGAGGATCTCAAGAAGCGCGACACGAGTTCGTCGAATTCTACCTTATTAGAGAGTCAGGTATATACAGATACACACGTTGCTAATGGAGTCCGTCGATTTCCACCTTATTAGAGAGTCGGGTACATACACACGCTGTTAATGGAGGCCATGAGTCAGATATATACCGATGCACACGCTGTTAATGGAGTCCGTCAGTCAGGTACATAGAGATACACACGCTGTTAATGGAGTCCGTGAGTCAGGTACATAGAGATACACACGTTGCTAATGGAGTCCGTCGTTTCCCACCTTATTAGAGAGTAGGGTACATACACACGCTGTTAATGGAGGCCATGAGTCAGGTATATAC
This sequence comes from Haliotis rubra, assembly GCF_003918875.1. Classification (NCBI taxonomy): domain Eukaryota; kingdom Metazoa; phylum Mollusca; class Gastropoda; order Lepetellida; family Haliotidae; genus Haliotis; species Haliotis rubra. The sequence goes on from NW_025767004.1 coordinate 716,087, forward strand.
AGATACACACGCTGTTAATGGAGTCCGTAAGTCAGGTACATACAGATAAACACGCTGTTAATGGAGTCCGTGAGTCAGGTATATACAGATACACACGCTGTTAATGGAGTCCGTGAGTCAGGTACATACAGATACACACGCTGTTAATGGAGTCCGTGAGTCAGGTATATACAGATACACACGCTGTAAATGGAGTCCGTGAGTCAGGTACATACAGATACACACGCTGTTAATGGAGTCCGTGAGTCAGGTACATACAGATACACACGCTGTTAATGGAGTCCGTAAGTCAGGTACATATACAGATACACACGCTGTTAATGGAGTCCGTAAGTCAGGAATATATAGATACACACACTGTTAATGGAGTCCGTAAGTCAGGAATATGACAGATACACACAGCTGTTAATGTGAGAGGTACGGACACGCTGTTGCCGTCCTAGAGTCAGGTATATACAGATACACACGCTGTTAATGGAGTCCGTGAGTCAGGTACATACAGATACACGCTGTTAATGGAGTCCGTAAGTAAGGTATATACAGATACACACGCTGTTAATGGAGTCCCGAGATACACACGCTGTTAAGGTACATACAGATATAGATACACGCTGTTAATGGAGTCCGTGAGTCAGGTATATACAGATATGGCGGACACGCTGTTAATGGAGTCCATGAGTCAGGTATATACAGAGTCAGGTAAAGGAGTCCCAGATACACACCCTGTTAATGGAGTCAGTAAGTCAGGTATATACAGATACACACGCTGTTAATGGAGTCCGTGAGTCAGGTATATACAGATACACACTGTTAATGGAGTCCGTGAGTCAGGTATATACAGATACACACGCCTGTTAATGGAGTCCGTGAGTCAGGTACATACAGATACACACGCTGTTAATGGAGTCCGTAAGTCAGGTATATACAGATACACACGCTGTTAATGGAGTCCGTGAGTCAGGTACATACAGATACACACGCTGTTAATGGAGTCCGTGAGTCGTTTTCCACCGCTAATGGATAGTCATAGGGTAGCAGATACACACGCTGTTAATGGAGTCCGTGAGTCAGGTATATATTAGATACACACGCTGTTAATGGAGTCCGTTAATAAGTCAGGTACATACAGATACACACGCTGTTAATGGAGTCCGTAAGTCAGGTATATACAGATACACACGCTGTTAATGGAGGCCACGAGTCAGGTACATACAGATACACACGCTGTTAATGGAGTCCGTAAGTCAGGTATATACAGATACACACGCTGTTAATGGAGTCCGTGAGTCAGGTATATATAGATACACACGCTGTTAATGGAGTCCGTGAGTCAGGTACATACAGATACACACGCTGTTAATGGAGTCCGTGAGTCAGGTATATACAGATACACACGCTGTTAATGGAGGCCACGAGTCAGGTATATACAGATACACACGCTGTTAATGGAGTCCGTGAGTCAGGTATATATAGATACACACACTGTTAATGGAGTCCGTAAGTCAGGAATATACAGATACACACAGCGCGAGTAAGGTATATACGGATACACACGCTGTTAATGGAGGCCACGAGTCAGGTACATACAGATACACACGCTGTTAATGGAGTCCGTGAGTCAGGTATATACAGATACACACGCTGTTAATGGAGTCCGTGAGTCAGGTACATACAGATACACACGCTGTTAATTGAGTGCGTGAGTAAGGTATATACGGATACACACGCTGTTAATGGAGGCCACGAGTCAGGTATATACAGATACACACGCTGTTAATGGAGTCCGTGAGTCAGGTATATACAGATAAACACGCTGTTAATGGAGTCCGTGAGTCAGGTATATACAGATACACACGCTGTTAATGGAGTCCACAAGTCAGGTATATACAGATACACACGCTGTTAATGGAGTCCGTAAGTCAGGTATATACAGATACACACGCTGTTAATGGAGTCCGTGAGTCAGGTATATACAGATACACACGCTGTTAATGGAGTCAGGTAAGTCAGGTTAATGGAGTCAGTAAGTCAGGTATATACAGATACACACGCTGTTAATGGAGTCCGTAAGTCAGGTATATACAGAACACACGCTGTTAATGGAGTCCGTAAGTCAGGTATATATACAGATACACACGCTGTTAATGGAGTCCGTGAGTCAGGTACATACAGATACACACGCTGTTAATGGAGTCCGTAAGGCGTCCAGGTATATATACAGAATAGTACACGCTGTTAATGGAGTCCATGGAGTCAGGTATACAGATACACACGCTGTTAATGGAGTCCGTGAGTCAGGTACATACAGAAAAACACGCTGTTAATGGAGTCCGTGAGTCAGGTATATACAGATACACACGCTGTTAATGGAGTCCGAAAGTCAGGTACATACAGATACCACGCATTAATGGAGTTAATGTAGGTGAGATACCACCCTGGTATGGAGTCGTGGTCAGGTACATATACATGCTGTTAATGGAGTCCGTGGTCAGGTATATACAGATACACACGCTGTTAATGGAGTCCGTATGAGTCAGGTATATACAGATACACACGCTGTTAATGGAGTCCGTAAGTCAAGGTACATACAGATAAACACGCTGTTAATGGAGTCCGTCAGTCAGGTATATATGATACAAGGTACATACAGATACACACGCTGTTAATGGAGTCCGTGAGTCAGGTATATACAGATACACACGCTGTTAATGGAGTCCGTGGAGTCAGGTATATACAGATACACATGCGCTGTTAATGGAGTCCGTGCAAGTCAGGTATATACAGATACACACGCTGTTAATGGAGTCCGTGAGTCAGGTATATACAGATACACACGCCGTTAATGGAGTCCGTTGAGATAAGGTATATACAGATGCACACGCTGTTAATGGAGTCCGTGAGTCAGGTATATACAGATACACACGCTGTTAATGGAGTCGTAAGTCAGGTAGTCAGATACACACTCTAGTTGATGGAGTCCAAGGTACATACATTGCCAAGATTATACACGTTAATCGATATATCCGTTAATGACACGCTGTTACAATGGTTAATGGAGTCCGTGAGTCAGGTATATACAGATACACACGCTGTTAATGGAGTCCGTAAGTCAGGTATATACAGATACACACGCTGTTAATGGAGTCCGTAAGTCAGGTATATACAGATACACACGCTGTTAATGGAGTCCGTGAGTCAGGTACATACAGATACACACGCTGTTAATGGAGTCCGTAGGAGTCAGGTATATACAGATACACACGCTGTTAATGGAGTCCGTAAGTCAGGTATATATACAGATACACACGCTGTTAATGGAGTCCGTGAGTCAGGTATATACAGATACACACGCTGTTAATGGAGTCCATGGAGTCAGGTACATACTGTTACACATGGAGTCCGTAGGTCAGGTATATACAGATACACACGCTGTTAATGGAGTCCATTGAGTCAGGTACATACAATATACAGATACACACGCTGTTAATGGAGTCCGTAAGTCAGGTATATACAGATACACACGCTGTTAATGGAGTCCGTGAGTCAGGTATATACAGATACACACGCTGTTAATGGAGTCCGTGAGTCAGGTATATACAGATACACACGCTGTTAATGGAGTCCGTAAGTCAGGTATATACAGATACACACGCTGTTAATGGAGTCCGTGAGTCAGGTATATACAGATACACACGCTGTTAATGGAGTCCGTGAGTCAGGTATATACAGATACACACGCTGTTAATGGAGTCCGTGAGTCAGGTATATACAGATACACACGCTGTTAATGGAGTCCGTGAGTCAGGTATATACAGATACACACGCTGTTAATGGAGTCCGTGAGTCAGGTATATACAGATACACACGCTGTTAATGGAGTCCGTGAGTCAGGTATATACAGATACACACGCTGTTAATGGAGTCCGTGAGTCAGGTATATACAGATACACACGCTGTTAATGGAGTCCGTAAGTCAGGTATATACAGATACACACGCTGTTAATGGAGTCCGTGAGTCAGGTATATACAGATACACACGCTGTTAATGGAGTCCGTAAGTCAGGTATATACAGATACACACGCTGTTAAGTCAGGTATATACAGATACACACGCTGTTAATGGAGTCCGTGAGTCAGTATATACAGATACACACGCTGTTAATGGAGTCCGTAAGTCAGGTATATACAGATACACACGCTGTTAATGGAGTCCGTGAGTCAGGTATATACAGATACACACGCTGTTAATGGAGTCCGTGAGTCAGGTATATACAGATACACACGCTGTTAATGGAGTCCGTGAGTCAGGTATATACAGATACACACGCTGTTAATGGAGTCCGTGAGTCAGGTATATACAGATACACACGCTGTTAATGGAGTCCGTGAGTCAGGTATATACAGATACACACGCTGTTAATGGAGTCCGTGAGTCAGGTATATACAGATACACACGCTGTTAATGGAGTCCGTGAGTCAGGTATATACAGATACACACGCTGTTAATGGAGTCCGTAAGTCAGGTATATACAGATACACACGCTGTTAATGGAGTCCGTGAGTCAGGTATATACAGATACACACGCTGTTAATGGAGTCCGTGAGTCAGGTATATACAGATACACACACGCTGTTAATGGAGTCCGTGAGTCAGGTATATACAGATACACACGCTGTTAATGGAGTCCGTGAGTCAGGTACATACAGATACACACGCTGTTAATGGAGTCCGTGAGTCAGGTATATACATACAGACACACACGCTGTTAATGGAGTCCGTGAGTCAGGTATATACAGATACACACGCTGTTAATGGAGTCCGTAAGTCAGGTATATACAGATACACACGCTGTTAATGGAGTCCGTGAGTCAGGTATATACAGATACACACGCTGTTAATGGAGTCCGTGAGTCAGGTATATACAGATACACACGCTGTTAATGGAGTCCGTGAGTCAGGTATATACAGATACACACGCTGTTAATGGAGTCCGTGAGTCAGGTATATACAGATACACACGCTGTTAATGGAGTCCGTGAGTCAGGTATATACAGATACACACGCTGTTAATGGAGTCCGTGAGTCAGGTATATACAGATACACACGCTGTTAATGGAGTCCGTGAGTCAGGTATATACAGATACACACGCTGTTAATGGAGTCCGTGAGTCAGGTATATACAGATACACACGCTGTTAATGGAGTCCGTAAGTCAGGTATATACAGATACACACGCTGTTAATGGAGTCCGTGAGTCAGGTATATACAGATACACACGCTGTTAATGGAGTCCGTGAGTCAGGTATATACAGATACACACGCTGTTAATGGAGTCCGTGAGTCAGGTATATACAGATACACACGTGGAGTCCGTGAGTCAGGTATACAGATAGTTAATGGAGTCCGTGAGTCAGGTATATACAGATAATGGAGTCCGTGAGTCAGGTATATACAGATACACACGCTGTTAATGGAGTCCGTAAGTCAGGTATATACAGATACACACGCTGTTAATGGAGTCCGTGAGTCAGGTATATACAGATACACACGCTGTTAATGGAGTCCGTGAGTCAGGTATATACAGATACACACGCTGTTAAGTGGATACAGATACACACGCCGTTAATGGAGTCAGTCAGGTATATACAGATACACACGCTGTTAATGGAGTCCGTGAGTCAGGTATATACAGATACACACGCTGTTAATGGAGTCCGTAAGTCAGGTATATACAGATACACACGCTGTTAATGGAGTCCGTAAGTCAGGTATATACAGATACACACGCTGTTAATGGAGTCCGTAAGTCAGGTATATACAGATACACACGCTGTTAATGGAGTCCGTAAGTCAGGTATATACAGATACACACGCTGTTAATGGAGTCCGTAAGTCAGGTATATACAGATACACACGCTGTTAATGGAGTCCGTGAGTCAGGTATATACAGATACACACGCTGTTAATGGAGTCCGTAAGTCAGGTATATACAGATACACACGCTGTTAATGGAGTCCGTGAGTCAGGTATATACAGATACACACGCTGTTAATGGAGTCCGTGAGTCAGGTATATACAGATACACACGCTGTTAATGGAGTCCGTGAGTCAGGTATATACAGATACACACGCTGTTAATGGAGTCCGTGAGTCAGTCAGGTACATACAGATACACACGCTGTTAATGGAGTCCGTGAGTCAGGTATATACAGATACACACGCTGTTAATGGAGTCCGTGAGTCAGGTATATACAGATACACACGCTGTTAATGGAGTCCGTGAGTCAGGTATATACAGATACACACGCTGTTAATGGAGTCCGTAAGTCAGGTATATACAGATACACACGCTGTTAATGGAGTCCGTGAGTCAGGTATATACAGATACACACGCTGTTAATGGAGTCCGTGAGTCAGGTATATACAGATACACACGCTGTTAATGGAGTCCGTGAGTCAGGTATATACAGATACACACGCTGTTAATGGAGTCCGTGAGTCAGGTATATACAGATACACACGCTGTTAATGGAGTCCGTAGTAGTCAGGTATATACAGATACACACGCTGTTAATGGAGTCCGTGAGTCAGGTATATACAGATACACACGCTGTTAATGGAGTCCGTAAGTCAGGTATATACAGATACACACGCTGTTAATGGAGTCCGTAAGTCAGGTATATACAGATACACACGCTGTTAATGGAGTCCGTGAGTCAGGTATACAGATACAGCTGTTAATACACACGCTGTTAATGGAGTCCGTGAGTCAGGTATATACAGATACACACGCTGTTAATGGAGTCCGTGAGTCAGGTATATACAGATACACACGCTGTTAATGGAGTCCGTAAGTCAGGTATATACAGATACACACGCTGTTAATGGAGTCCGTGAGTCAGGTATATACAGATACACACGCTGTTAATGGAGTCCGTGAGTCAGGGTATATACAGATACACACGCTGTTAATGGAGTCCGTGAGTCAGGTATATACAGATACACACGCTGTTAATGGAGTCCGTGAGTCAGGTATATACAGATACACACGCTGTTAATGGAGTCCGTGAGTCAGGTATATACAGATACACACGCTGTTAATGGAGTCCGTGAGTCAGGTATATACAGATACACACGCTGTTAATGGAGTCCGTGAGTCAGGTATATACAGATACACACGCTGTTAATGGAGTCCGTGAGTCAGGTATATACAGATACACACGCTGTTAATGGAGTCCGTGAGTCAGGTATATACAGATACACACGCTGTTAATGGAGTCCGTGAGTCAGGTATATACAGATACACACGCTGTTAATGGAGTCCGTGAGTCAGGTATATACAGATACACACGCTGTTAATGGAGTCCGTGAGTCAGGTATATACAGATACACACGCTGTTAATGGAGTCCGTGAGTCAAGTCAGGTATATACAGGATACAGACACACGCTGTTAATGGAGTCCGTGAGTCAGGTATATACAGATACACACGCTGTTAATGGAGTCCGTGAGTCAGGTATATACAGATACACACGCTGTTAATGGAGTCCGTGAGTCAGGTATATACAGATACACACGCTGTTAATGGAGTCCGTAAGTCAGGTATATACAGATACACACGCTGTTAATGGAGTCCGTAAGTCAGGTATATACAGATACACACGCTGTTAATGGAGTCCGTAAGTCAGGTATATACAGATACACACGCTGTTAATGGAGTCCGTAAGTCAGGTATATACAGATACACACGCTGTTAATGGAGTCCGTAAGTCAGGTATATACAGATACACACGCTGTTAATGGAGTCCGTAAGTCAGGTATATACAGATACACACGCTGTTAATGGAGTCCGTGAGTCAGGTATATACAGATACACACGCTGTTAATGGAGTCCGTGAGTCAGGTATATACAGATACACACGCTGTTAATGGAGTCCGTGAGTCAGGTATATACAGATACACACGCTGTTAATGGAGTCCGTGAGTCAGGTATATACAGATACACACGCTGTTAATGGAGTCCGTAAGTCAGGTATATACAGATACACACGCTGTTAATGGAGTCCGTGAGTCAGGTATATACAGATACACACGCTGTTAATGGAGTCCGTGAGTCAGGTATATACAGATACACACGCTGTTAATGGAGTCCGTGAGTCAGGTATATACAGATACACACGCTGTTAATGGAGTCCGTGAGTCAGGTATATACAGATACACACGCTGTTAATGGAGTCCGTGAGTCAGGTATATACAGATACACACGCTGTTAATGGAGTCCGTGAGTCAGGTATATACAGATACACACGCTGTTAATGGAGTCCGTGAGTCAGGTATATACAGATACACACGCTGTTAATGGAGTCCGTGAGTCAGGTATATACAGATACACACGCTGTTAATGGAGTCCGTGAGTCAGGTATATACAGATACACACGCTGTTAATGGAGTCCGTGAGTCAGGTACATACAGATACACACGCTGTTAATGGAGTCCGTGAGTCAGGTATATACAGATACACACGCTGTTAATGGAGTCCGTGAGTCAGGTATATACAGATACACACGCTGTTAATGGAGTCCGTAAGTCAGGTATATACAGATACACACGCTGTTAATGGAGTCCGTAAGTCAGGTATATACAGATACACACGCTGTTAATGGAGTCCGTGAGTCAGGTATATACAGATACACACGCTGTTAATGGAGTCCGTAAGTCAGGTATATACAGATACACACGCTGTTAATGGAGTCCGTGAGTCAGGTATATACAGATACACACGCTGTTAATGGAGTCCGTAAGTCAGGTATATACAGATACACACGCTGTTAATGGAGTCCGTGAGTCAGGTACATACAGATACACACGCTGTTAATGGAGTCCGCTGTTAAGTCAGGTATATACAGATACACACGCTGTTAATGGAGTCCGTGAGTCAGGTATATACAGATACACACGCTGTTAATGGAGTCCGTGAGTCAGGTATATACAGATACACACGCTGTTAATGGAGTCGTGAGTCAGGGTATACAGAGTCAGGTATATACAGATACACACTGCTGTTAATGGAGTCCGTGAGTCAGGTATATACAGATACACACGCTGTTAATGGAGTCCGTGAGTCAGGTATATACAGATACACACGCTGTTAATGGAGTCCGTGAGTCAGGTATATACAGATACACACGCTGTTAATGGAGTCCGTGAGTCAGGTATATACAGATACACACGCTGTTAATGGAGTCCGTGAGTCAGGTACATACAGATACACACGCTGTTAATGGAGTCCGTGAGTCAGGTACATACAGATACACACGCTGTTAATGGAGTCCGTGAGTCAGGTATATACAGATACACGCTGTTAATGGAGTCCGTGAGTCAGGTATATACAGATACACACGCTGTTAATGGAGTCCGTGAAGTCAGGTATATACAGATACACACGCTGTTAATGGAGTCCGTAAGTCAGGTATATACAGATACACACGCTGTTAATGGAGTCCGTAAGTCAGGTATATACAGATACACACGCTGTTAATGGAGTCCGTGAGTCAGGTATATACAGATACACACGCTGTTAATGGAGTCCGTGAGTCAGGTATATACAGATACACACGCTGTTAATGGAGTCCGTAAGTCAGGTATATACAGATACACACGCTGTTAATGGAGTCCTGAGTCAGGTATAGGTATACAGATACACACGCTGTTAATGGAGTCCGTAAGTCAGGTATATACAGATACACACGCTGTTAATGGAGTCCGTGAGTCAGGTATATACAGATACACACGCTGTTAATGGAGTCCGTGAGTCAGGTACATACAGATACACACGCTGTTAATGGAGTCCGTGAGTCAGGTATATACAGATACACACGCTGTTAATGGAGTCCGTAAGTCAGGTATATACAGATACACACGCTGTTAATGGAGTCCGTAAGTCAGGTATATACAGATACACACGCTGTTAATGGAGTCCGTGAGTCAGGTATATACAGATACACACGCTGTTAATGGAGTCCGTAAGTCAGGTATATACAGATACACACGCTGTTAATGGAGTCCGTGAGTCAGGTATATACAGATACACACGCTGTTAATGGAGTCCGTAAGTCAGGTACATACAGATACACACGCTGTTAATGGAGTCCGTAAGTCAGGTATATACAGATACACACGCTGTTAATGGAGTCCGTGAGTCAGGTATATACAGATACACACGCTGTTAATGGAGTCCGTAAGTCAGGTATATACAGATAAACACGCTGTTAATGGAGTCCGTAAGCCAGGTATATACAGATAAACACGCTGTTAATGGAGTCCGTAAGCCAGGTATATATAGATACACACGCTGTTAAGGTAGTCCGCCGATTTCCACCTTATAGGAGAGTCACTTATGTTTCTTGTTAGACGCGTTGTAGAGGGAATCTGTCGAGTTCCAGCTCATGGAGAAGGATGCAATGGGAGTTCATGTACCCTGGCTGGTTTACTTTTGTCTGCGTCACTTCCGGTGAAAATATCGCGTCTGTTGAACAAAACGATTAGGGAAAGTTTATCACCAGTTATTATCTCAGATATTATCTTAGCCAGTTGGATCCACTTGACCATTAATTACTAATAGACAGTGGGCCATGATACAACCATTGGGATACCCTTCCATGTGTGCCCACTGCTGATACCTTGAATTGCATACTGATAACACCATATATTATACACGAAAGAATCTATAGTAAAAAATAGTAATTTTACAATCTACAGAGACAGCAACAGAATAGGGCGCAATCTCCGCTCCCCGCGTGGGAGATCACATAGATATATAAGTTGGTTATCGTGAAGACGGTTCAGGGTCCTCATGCAGGACCACGGATATGATAAAGATGAATCGATGTTCTATAGGTATGCTTTCATTGGCTCCAGAAACTATACACCTGGAGATTAATATCACAAACCTATTTATATAGCAAGATCTTTTCATCAGTATCCTATATCACTCAATATATTTAGGACTGAAATATTTACACCCGACACAAAGTAGTTCAACACGACCCAAGGCAAGACATCATGATACTTCTATTCGCATATCAGTTGAAATCTTGTCCGGATATACGCCAGTAGACGATCGGTTCCTCTGGCCACAGTGTCTTCGAGAGACATTCTGACATTAATAATGATATCGTAATACTGAAGAATGTTTATTCTGATGTACCAACATGAGATTTAAATGAGATGTTTATTTCCATAAGACACCTCACATTTAACAAGTCTTTTCATACACAAATCTTGCATGGGAATACATCCCAAACCCGACTCGAATGAAGAACAGCCAAATACACCCGGTGTCCCTTCATACTGGAAAGGTGTTCTCAGTCCGTGGCTCTCTGTTCTCAGTCCGTGGCACCCTGTTCACTGTCAGTTGTACCCTCGTCACTGTGAGTGGTACCATGTTCTCTGTGAGTGGTACATTGTTCTCTGAGTGGTGCCTTGTTCTCTGTGAGTTGTACCTTGTTCTCTGTGAGTGGTACCTTGTTCTCTGTGAGTGGTACCTGTTCTCTGTCAGTGGTACAATGTTCTCTGTCAGTGGTACCTTGTTTATCCGTCAATGGTACCTTGTTTTAGACAAATTGGGGCTTCTGTCAGAAAACAAGGTACACTCTCTGTGCTCGGAGATATTTGCGTAACTATTCAATAATTTGAATACTTCTTGCCATTGAGATATTTTCAATTTAGTTACGTATTCCGTGAATATCTACAGAATTGAAACATTTAAGGTTTTTTAAAGGTTTAGAGTATATTTCTTGATAGTTGAACCTGGTACGAAGGTAATCGACAGCATTTGACGTTATATAGGCAAACAATGTTTCTGAAGTTTTAAACCACTTTCAGTTGACTGAAGAACCACAGTGATTATGTATTTATTACTCATTCAATCAATACCGGCCCTTATGTCACAGCTCCCTGGCAGCCGTCAGGAACATTCGTCGAGGTACACAATGCTCCCAACAGGAGTTTTCTGTCTTGTTTAATCACAATGAAATATTTAAAACTGGAAAGTGATTAGAGCCGACTGATGTTCTTCCGCAGCAGAGAAAATGAAACCGATGCTTTTACCGAATCTAATATGTGGCTGTTGATGCCTACTGTTGAAACGACAATAGCAGACAAGGGACGATGAAGCTGAGGGTGATGGGTTGGACTCTTGTCATACATATACCTACTGGGTTACACTAGATGAACAGACAAGGGACGATGAAGCTGACGGTGATGGGTTGGACTCTTGTCATACATATACCTACTGAGTTACACTAGATGAACAGACAAGGGACGATGAAGCTGAGGGTGATGGGTTGGACTCTTGTCATACATATACCTACTGAGTTACACTGAGTTACACTAGATGAACAGACAAGGGACGATGAAGCTGAGGGTGATGGGTTGACATACATATACCATACATATACCTACTGAGTTACATTAGATGAACAGACAAGGGACGATGAAGCTGAGGGTGATGGGTTGGACTCTTGCCATACATATACCTACTGAGTTACACTAGATGAACAGACAAGGGACGATGAAGCTGACGGTGATGGGTTGGTCTCTTGTCATACATATACCTACTGGGTTACACTAGATGAACAGACAATGTCTGAAGTGTTCAATTGCAATCATTTTATCGCTTCTCATTTGTACCACCAGAGTAGAGAGCGGCATACCCAACCCCCCCTCTCCCTCTATCTTTATCTGTGTCTTACTGTCTGTCTGTCTCTCTCTGTGCATGTGAAGCCAATTTCATTGTTTCACAGAAGAGGTAGAGAAGAATGGATGGTAAGACATGGCTTGGTGGTGGTAGTTTGGCGAGGAACAAATGGTGAGACATGGCCATTGGTGGTGGTAGTTTGGGTGGCAAGTTAATGATTAGGATATAACTTCTCTCGGCATTAAACAAACAAACACACTAAGTCAGGCATTAGTGCTATCTCCGCCATGTTTGTTACTCGTGATGTATGTTCCTTATCGTGCACTTCAGACAGATATGCTTTATGTTAACCACAGACGCTGTTGGCGAGATACAATTGCCATGGTGAACGACAAAAATACATTTCTTGCTATTTCTATGGCTTTCCTTTGATTTTCTTCCTCCGCCTTCAGGCAATCACTTCTCTTGCAAGAACAAAATAAGTGTTAACTCTCACTACAAAGCCCAACAGTATTTTAGAACCAGTTGTTGTCAGAAGAAGCAGTACACGTCCATACTCACAGTACAGCCATGTGATGTCGTTTCATTTCATTTTCTTTCTAATGTCTTCTAACCTTTCGTTAGGTCCCATTACATCAGATCCCATAGTTACGGATTCTGTTACACCAGACCCTTTTAAATACAGAAACCGTTACATCAGATCCCATCGTTACAGCAGACCCGTTTTAATACTGAAACCGTTACACCAGATCCCATCGTTACAACAGACCCTTTTTAATACAGAAACCGTTACATCAGATCCCATCGTTACACCAAACCCTTTCTAATGCAAACACTGTTAAATGCCTCGATCTATATTTGACAATTCACTTAAACTGGATAAATCCAATACAAAAGCTAACCCCCCAAAGTGTATATGAACTTAATTGCATTTGGTATGTTTCCTCTGCTGGTTACGACACAAAACCACATCTGAGAAAATGCATCTATGAACATAGGGCTGTAGAAATGACAGTGTTATTGAGCTTTAGGAATCCATACATTCATTCAATTTCAACGGTTTAAAAAGTGTTTAGCTATTCAAACTTGAGTCGGTCTATCGCCGTATCCTTTACACCGTTAAATATTTATATAACGAGCAAAGCCCAAACGTTGTAGATTGTAAAATTGATCGTGGGATTTAGAATGAATATTCTACACCGAACTAATCATACATCTATTTGTTCTCCTTGGAAGCTCAGGATAACAAATGCAAACATGTTCACATATGCTTCGCATCGTTATGACCACTCTCTCTGTGAGACGATGACTGTGATTGGAATTTGGCTCTTCCTTGAAATGTTGAGTGGAATTGACCTGCAGTATTGCTGATTGTCGTTTAATGTTCAACATCAGTACAGTATGTTATTCATATTTTCGTATTTTGGGCCCGTTTTCACATTCTCTAATTTGACATATATAGCCTTGTTCCGTGCAACCATTTCATGTATCATATACAGGGGATCTCCCAGCACAGGTATCACTCATAATGGTTCATTGAAAGATATCTCATTATCATAAGTTGTGCTAGACTGGTTTTGGCATTATTCGCGCTAACGGACACATTAATAGGGTAACGATATACCACTGCAAAGCGAACGTACATTAAAGCAAATATGACTAAATTTAGTTCAGCTACGTCAAGCCTTTAGCAGAGTTGTGGAATCAAACCCTGCTGACGATCCAATGGTTTAACCTCTAGGCTATGGTATTACCACTTTCAACAGAACACAACTATACCAGCTGGCCACCAGAACTGAGTGGTAAACAGGAATAAAATCAGGAAAACATCTAAACACTCATACTTGTATTTTGACAACAACAGGGCGTTTATACGACGCTGTTCCCCAAAGCAAATTATTAGACACTCTTGGGACTCGGAGTTCCGAGTTCCAAGTGTGTCTTGTGTATGATGATGTATATTGGATATAACGAGTGTATTTACCCTGTGCTTGATGCTATTGATATAAAGGAGTCTAATTAGGACATTATAACTCGATACATTGGCTACGTCAACTTTCGGGACAGTAAGATTCATAAGTGAATGAAGACAGAAAGTACGTAATAACGAGGTTTACTGATATGGAAGCCTACGCCTGCAGGGTATATCCTATCTAGTAGCCTAACAGCCAGTAGGATAGTTGAATGCAAAAAACACTGGTCGTAAGTTGTTTCAAAATAAAGAAAACCAAATTCGTTTCTTAAGTGCAGCAACCTTTTCTCCATCACGTAAAGTAACCGGGATCAAGACATTACTTTACTCTGCTGCACTCTCATCACGTAAAGTAACCGGGATAAAGACATTGCTTTACTCTGCTTCACTCTCATCACGTAAAGTAACATGGATACAGACATTGCTTTACTCTGCTCCACTCTCATCACGTAAAGTAACCGGAATACAGACATTGCTTTACTCTGCTGCACTCTCATCACGTAAAGTAACCGGGATAAAGACATTGCTTTACTCTGCTGCACTCTCATCACGTAAAGTAACCGGGATACAGACATTGCTTTACTCTGCTCCACTCTCATCACGTATAGTAACCGGGATAAAGACATTGCTTTACTCTGCTGCACTCTCATCACGTATAGTAACCGGGATACAGACAATGCTTTACTCTGCTCCACTCTCATCACGTATAGTAACCGGGATAAAGACATTGCTGCCCTCTGCTGCACTCTCATCACGTATAGTAACCGGGATACAGACAATGCTTTATTCTGCTGCACTCTCATCACGTATAGTAACCGGGATACAGACATTGCTTTACTCTGCTCCACTTTCATCACGTATAGTAACCGGGATACAGACATTGCTTTACTCTGCTGCACTCTCATCACGTATAGTAACCGGGATACAGACATTACTTTACTCTGTTCCACTCTCATCACGTATAGTAACCGGGATTCAGACATTGCTTTACTCTGCTGCACTCTCATCACGTATAGTAACCGGGATACAGACATTGCTTTATTCTGCTGCACTCTCATCACGTATAGTAACCGGGATACAGACAATGCTTTATTCTGCTGCACTCTCATCACGTATAGTAACCGGGATACAGACATTGCTTTATTCTGCTGCACTCTCATCACGTATAGTAACCGGGATACAGACAATGCTTTACTCTGCTGCACTCTCATCACGTATAGTAACATGGATACAGACAATGCTTTACTCTGCTCCAATCTCATCACGTATAGTAACCGGGATACAGACATTGCTGCCCTCTGCTGCACTCTCATCACGTATAGTAACGTGGATACAGACAATGCTTTACTCTGCTCCACTCTCATCACGTATAGTAACCGGGAAACAGACAATGCTTTACTCTGCTGCACTCTCATCACGTATAGTAACCGAGATACAGACATTGCTTTACTCTGCTCCACTTTCATCACGCATAGTAACCGGGATACAGACATTGCTGCCCTCTGCTGCACTCTCATCACGTATAGTAACCGGGATACAGACATTGCTTTATTCTGCTGCACTCTCATCACGTATAGTAACCGGGATACAGACAATGCTTTACTCTGCTGCACTCTCATCACGTATAGTAACCGGGATACAGACAATGCTTTACTCTGCTGCACTCTCATCACGTATAGTAACCGGGATACAGACATTGCTTTACTCTGCTGCACTCTCATCACGTATAGTAACCGGGATACAGACATTGTTTAATTCTGCTGCACTCTCATCACGTATAGTAACCGGGATACAGACAATGCTTTACTCTGCTGCACTCTCATCACGTATAGTAACCGGGATACAGACAATGCTTTACTCTGCTGCACTCTCATCACGTATAGTAACCGGGATACAGACAATGCTTTACTCTGCTGCACTCTCATCACGTATAGTAACCAGGATACAGACAATGCTTTACTCTGCTCCACTCTCATCACGTATAGTAACGGGATACAGACAATGCTTTACTCTGCTCCACTCTCATCACGTATAGTAACCGGGATACAGACAATGCTTTACTCTGCTCCACTCTCATCACGTATAGTAACCGGGATACAGACAATGCTTTACTCTGCTCCACTCTCATCACGTATAGTAACCGGGATACAGACATTGCTTTACTCTGCTGCACTCTCATCACGTATAGTAACCGGGATACAGACAATGCTTTACTCTGCTGCACTCTCATCACGTATAGTAACCGGGATACAGACAATGCTTTACTCTGCTCCACTCTCATCACGTATAGTAACCGGGATACAGACAATGCTTTACTCTGCTCCACTCTCATCACGTATAGTAACCGGGATACAGACAATGCTTTACTCTGCTGCACTCTCATCACGTATAGTAACCGGGATACAGACAATGCTTTACTCTGCTGCACTCTCATCACGTATAGTAACCGGGATACAGACATTGCTTTACTCTGCTGCACTCTCATCACGTATAGTAACCGGGATACAGAGAATGCTTTACTCTGCTGCACTCTCATCACGTATAGTAACCGGGATACAGACATTGCTTTACTCTGCTCCACTCTCATCACGTATAGTAACCGGGATACAGACATTGCTTTACTCTGCTCCACTCTCATCACGTATAGTAACCGGGATACAGACATTGCTTTACTCTGCTGCACTCTCATCACGTATAGTAACCGGGATACAGACAATGCTTTACTCTGCTGCACTCTCATCACGTATAGTAACCGGGATACAGACATTGCTTTACTCTGCTACACTCTCATCACGTATAGTAACCGGGATACAGACAATGCTTTACTCTGCTGCACTCTCATCACGTATAGTAACATGGATACAGATAATGCTTTACTCTGCTCCAATCTCATCACGTATAGTAACCGGGATACAGACATTGCTGCCCTCTGCTGCACTCTCATCACGTATAGTAACCGGGATACAGACAATGCTTTACTCTGCTCCACTCTCATCACGTATAGTAACCGGGATACAGACAATGCTTTACCCTGCTGCACTCTCATCACGTATAGTAACCGGATACAGACATTGCTTTACTCTGCTCCACTCTCATCACGTATAGTAACCGGGATACAGACATTGCTGCCCTCTGCTGCACTCTCATCACGTATAGTAACCGGGATACAGACATTGCTTTAATTCTGCTGCACTCTCATCACGTATAGTAACCGGGATACACAATGCTTTGCATCTGTTGCTTTACTCTGCTGCACTCTCATCACGTATAGTAACCGGGATACAGACAATGCTTTACTCTGCTGCACTCTCATCACGTATAGTAACGGGATACAGACAATGCTTTACTCTGCTCCACTCTCATCACGTATAGTAACCGGGATACAGACAATGCTTTACTCTGTTCCACTCTCATCACGTATAGTAACCGGGATACAGACAATGCTTTATTCTGCTCCACTCTCATCACGTATAGTAACCGGGATACAGACATTGCTTTATTCTGCTGCACTCTCATCACGTATAGTAACCGGGATACAGACAATGCTTTACTCTGTTCCACTCTCATCACGTATAGTAACCGGGATACAGACAATGCTTTACTCTGCTGCTGCACTCTCATCACGTATAGTAACCGGGATACAGACAATGCTTTACTCTGCTCCACTCTCATCACGTATAGTAACCGGGATACAGACATTGCTTTACTCTGCTGCACTCTCATCACGTATAGTAACCGGGATACAGACAATGCTTTACTCTGCTGCACTCTCATCACGTATAGTAACCGGGATACAGACAATGCTTTACTCTGCTCCACTCTCATCACGTATAGTAACCGGGATACAGACAATGCTTTACTCTGCTCCACTCTCATCAGGTATAGTAACCGGGATACAGACAATGCTTTACTCTGCTGCACTCTCATCACGTATAGTAACCGGGATACAGACAATGCTTTACTCTGCTGCACTCTCATCACGTATAGTAACCGGGATACAGACATTGCTTTACTCTGCTGCACTCTCATCACGTATAGTAACCGGGATACAGAGAATGCTTTACTCTGCTGCACTCTCATCACATATAGTAACCGGGATACAGACATTGCTTTACTCTGCTCCACTCTCATCACGTATAGTAACCGGGATACAGACATTGCTTTACTCTGCTCCACTCTCATCACGTATAGTAACCGGGATACAGACATTGCTTTATTCTGCTGCACTCTCATCACGTATAGTAACCGGGATACAGACAATGCTTTATTCTGCTGCACTCTCATCACGTATAGTAACCGGGATACAGACATTGCTTTACTCTGCTCCACTCTCATCACGTATAGTAACCGGGATACAGACAATGCTTTACTCTGCTGCACTCTCATCACGTATAGTAACATGGATACAGATAATGCTTTACTCTGCTCCACTCTCATCACGTATAGTAACCGGGATACAGACATTGCTTTACTCTGCTGCACTCTCATCACGTATAGTAACATGGATACAGACAATGCTTTACTCTGCTCCACTCTCATCACGTATAGTAACCGGGATACAGACAATGCTTTACTCTGCTGCACTCTCATCACGTATAGTAACCGGGATACAGACATTGCTTTACTCTGCTCCACTTTCATCACGTATAGTAACCGGGATACAGACATTGCTTTACTCTGCTGCACTCTCATCACGTATAGTAACCGGGATACAGACATTGCTTTACTCTGCTGCACTCTCATCACGTATAGTAACCGGGATACAGACAATGCTTTACTCTGCTGCACTCTCATCACGTATAGTAACCGGGATACAGACAATGCTTTACTCTGCTGCACTCTCATCACGTATAGTAACCGGGATACAGACAATGCTTTACTCTGCTGCACTCTCATCACGTATAGTAACCGGGATACAGACAATGCTTTACTCTGCTCCACTCTCATCACGTATAGTAACCGGGATACAGACAATGCTTTACTCTGCTCCACTCTCATCACGTATAGTAACCGGGATACAGACAATGCTTTACTCTGCTCCACTCTCATCACGTATAGTAACCGGGATACAGACATTGCTTTACTCTGCTGCACTCTCATCACGTATAGTAACCGGGATACAGACAATGCTTTACTCTGCTCCACTCTCATCACGTATAGTAACCGGGATACAGACAATGCTTTACTCTGCTGCACTCTCATCACGTATAGTAACCGGGATACAGACAATGCTTTACTCTGCTCCACTCTCATCACGTATAGTAACCGGGATACAGACATTGCTTTATTCTGCTGCACTCTCATCACGTATAGTAACCGGGATACAGACATTGCTTTACTCTGCTGCACTCTCATCACGTATAGTAACCGGGATACAGACAATGCTTTACTCTGCTCCACTCTCATCACGTATAGTAACCGGGATACAGACAATGCTTTACTCTGCTCCACTCTCATCAGGTATAGTAACCGGGATACAGACAATGCTTTACTCTGCTGCACTCTCATCACGTATAGTAACCGGGATACAGACAATGCTTTACTCTGCTGCACTCTCATCACGTATAGTAACCGGGATACAGACATTGCTTTACTCTGCTCCACTCTCATCACGTATAGTAACCGGGATACAGACAATGCTTTACTCTGCTGCACTCTCATCACATATAGTAACCGGGATACAGACATTGCTTTACTCTGCTCCACTCTCATCACGTATAGTAACCGGGATACAGACATTGCTTTACTCTGCTCCACTCTCATCACGTATAGTAACCGGGATACAGACATTGCTTTATTCTGCTGCACTCTCATCACGTATAGTAACCGGGATACAGACAATGCTTTATTCTGCTGCACTCTCATCACGTATAGTAACCGGGATACAGACATTGCTTTATTCTGCTACACTCTCATCACGTATAGCAACCGGGATACAGACAATGCTTTACTCTGCTGCACTCTCATCACGTATAGTAACATGGATACAGATAATGCTTTACTCTGCTCCAATCTCATCACGTATAGTAACCGGGATACAGACATTGCTGCCCTCTGCTGCACTCTCATCACGTATAGTAACATGGATACAGACAATGCTTTACTCTGCTCCACTCTCATCACGTATAGTAACCGGGAAACAGACAATGCTTTACCCTGCTGCACTCTCATCACGTATAGTAACCGAGATACAGACATTGCTTTACTCTGCTCCACTTTCATCACGCATAGTAACCGGGATACAGACATTGCTGCCCTCTGCTGCACTCTCATCACGTATAGTAACCGGGATACAGACATTGTTTAATTCTGCTGCACTCTCATCACGTATAGTAACCGGGATACAGACAATGCTTTACTCTGCTGCACTCTCATCACGTATAGTAACCGGGATACAGACAATGCTTTACTCTGCTGCACTCTCATCACGTATAGTAACCGGGATACAGACAATGCTTTACTCTGCTGCACTCTCATCACGTATAGTAACCGGGATACAGACAATGCTTTACTCTGCTCCACTCTCATCACGTATAGTAACCGGGATACAGACAATGCTTTACTCTGCTCCACGTATAGTAACTACAGACTCATCTCGTATAGTAACCGGGATACAGACAATGCTTTACTCTGCTGCACTCTCATCACGTATAGTAACCGGGATACAGACAATGCTTTATTCTGCTCCACTCTCATCACGTATAGTAACCGGGATACAGACATTGCTTTACTCTGCTCCACTCTCATCACGTATAGTAACCGGGATACAGACATTGCTTTACTCTGCTGCACTCTCATCACGTATAGTAACCGGGATACAGACAATGCTTTACTCTGCTCCACTCTCATCACGTATAGTAACCGGGATACAGACAATGCTTTAGGTATCTGCTGCACTCTCATCACGTATAGTAACCGGGATACAGACAATGCTTTACTCTGCTGCACTCTCATCACGTATAGTAACCGGGATACAGACATTGCTTTACTCTGCTCCACTCTCATCACGTATAGTAACCGGGATACAGACAATGCTTTACTCTGCTGCACTCTCATCACGTATAGTAACCGGGATACAGACATTGCTTTACTCTGCTCACTCTCATCAGGTATAGTAACCGGGATACAGACATTGCTTTACTCTGCTCCACTCTCATCACGTATAGTAACCGGGATACAGACATTGCTTTACTCTGCTCCACTCTCATCACGTATAGTAACCGGGATACAGACATTGCTTTACTCTGCTGCACTCTCATCACGTATAGTAACCGGGATACAGACAATGCTTTACTCTGCTCCACTCTCATCACGTATAGTAACCGGGATACAGACATTGCTTTACTCTGCTGCACTCTCATCACGTATAGTAACCGGGATACAGACATTGCTTTACTCTGCTCCACTCTCATCACGTATAGTAACCGGGATACAGACAATGCTTTACTCTGCTGCACTCTCATCACGTATAGTAACCGGGATACAGACATTTGCTTTACTCTGCTCCACTCTCATCACGTATAGTAACCGGGATACAGACAATGCTTTACTCTGCTGCACTCTCATCACGTATAGTAACCAGGATACAGACATTGCTTTACTCTGCTCCACTCTCATCACGTATAGTAACCAGGCATACTGACAATGCTTTACTCTGCTGCACTCTCATCACATATAGTAACCGGGATACAGACAATGCTTTACTCTGCTGCACTCTCATCACGTATAGTAACCGGGATACAGACAATGCTTTACTCTGCTGCACTCTCATCACGTATAGTAACCGGGATACAGACAATGCTTTACTCTGCTCCACTCTCATCACGTATAGTAACCGGGATACAGACAATGCTTTACTCTGCTGCACTCTCATCACGTATAGTAACCGGGATACAGACAATGCTTTACTCTGCTCCACTCTCATCAGGTATAGTAACCGGGATACAGACATTGCTTTACTCTGCTCCACTCTCATCACGTATAGTAACCGGGATACAGACATTGCTTTACTCTGCTCCACTCTCATCACGTATAGTAACCGGGATACAGACATTGCTGCTTTACTCTGCTGCACTCTCATCACGTATAGTAACCGGGATACAGACATTGCTTTATTCTGCTGCACTCTCATCACGTATAGTAACCGGGATACAGACAATGCTTTACTCTGCTCTACTCTCATCACGTATAGTAGCCGGGATACAGACAATGCTTTACTCTGCTGCACTGTCATCACGTATAGTAACAGGATACAGACAATGCTTTACTCTTCTGCACTCTCATCACGTATAGTAACCGGGATACAGACAATGCTTTACTCTGCTGCACTCTCATCACGTATAGTAACCGGGATACAGACAATGCTTTACTCTGCTCCACTCTCATCACGTATAGTAACCGGGATACAGACAATGCTTTACTCTGCTCCACACTCATCAGGTATAGTAACCGGGATACAGACATTGCTTTACTCTGCTCCGCTTTCATCACGTATAGTAACCGGGATAGAGACATTGCTTTACTCTGCTCCGCTCTCATCAGGTATAGTAACCGGGATACAGACATTTCTTTACTCTGCTCCACTCTCATCACGTATAGTAACCGGGATACAGACAATGCTTTACTCTGCTGCACTCTCATCACGTATAGTAACCGGGATACAGACAATGCTTTACTCTGCTGCACTCTCATCACGTATAGTAACCGGGATACAGACAATGCTTTACTCTGCTCCACTCTCATCACGTATAGTAACCGGGATACAGACAATGCTTTACTCTGCACTCTCATCACGTATAGTAACCGGGATACAGACAATGCTTTACTCTGCTCCACTCTCATCACGTATAGTAACCGGGATACAGACATTGCTTTACTCTGCTGCACTCTCATCACGTATAGTAACCGGGATACAGACAATGCTTTACTCTGCTCCACTCTCATCACGTATAGTAACCGGGATACAGACATTGCTTTACTCTGCTCCACTCTCATCACGTATAGTAACCGGGATACAGACATTGCTTTACTCTGCTGCACTCTCATCACGTATAGTAACCGGGATACAGACATTGCTTTATTCTGCTGCACTCTCATCACGTATAGTAACCGGGATACAGACAATGCTTTACTCTGCTCTCATCTCTCATCACGTATAGTAACCGGGATACAGACAATGCTTTACTCTGCTCCTCTCATCACGTATAGTAACCGGGATACAGACAATGCTTTACTCTGCTGCACTCTCATCACGTATAGTAACCGGGATACAGACATTGCTTTACTCTGCTGCACTCTCATCACGTATAGTAACCGGGATACAGACAATGCTTTACTCTGCTGCACTCTCATCACGTATAGTAACCGGGATACAGACAATGCTTTACTCTGCTGCACTCTCATCACGTATAGTAACCGGGATACAGACAATGCTTTACTCTGCTGCACTCTCATCACGTATAGTAACCGGGATACAGACATTGCTTTACTCTGCTCCACTCTCATCACGTATAGTAACCGGGATACAGACATTGCTTTACTCTGCTGCACTCTCATCACGTATAGTAACCGGGATACAGACATTGCTTTAACTCTGCTGCACTCTCATCACGTATAGTAACCGGGATACAGACATTGCTTTACTCTGCTGCACTCTCATCACGTATAGTAACCGGGATACAGACAATGCTTTACTCTGCTACACTCTCATCACGTATAGTAACCGGGATACAGACAATGCTTTACTCTGCTCCACTCTCATCACGTATAGTAACCGGGATACAGACAATGCTTTACTCTGCTCCACTCTCATCACGTATAGTAACCGGGATACAGACATTGCTTTACTCTGCTGCACTCTCATCACGTATAGTAACCGGGATACAGACATTGCTTTACTCTGCTGCACTCTCATCACGTATAGTAACCGGGATACAGACAATGCTTTACTCTGCTCCACTCTCATCACGTATAGTAACCGGGATACAGACATTGCTTTACTCTGCTCCACTCTCATCACGTATAGTAACCGGGATACAGACATTGCTTTACTCTGCTGCACTCTCATCACGTATAGTAACCGGGATACAGACATTGCTTTATTCTGCTGCACTCTCATCACGTATAGTAACCGGGATACAGACAATGCTTTACTCTGCTGCACTCTCATCACGTATAGTAACCGGGATACAGACAATGCTTTACTCTGCTGCACTCTCATCACGTATAGTAACCGGGATACAGACAATGCTTTACTCTGCTGCACTCTCATCACGTATAGTAACCGGGATACAGACAATGCTTTACTCTGCTGCACTCTCATCACGTATAGTAACCGGGATACAGACATTGCTTTATTCTGCTGCACTCTCATCACGTATAGTAACCGGGATACAGACAATGCTTTACTCTGCTGCACTCTCATCACGTATAGTAACCGGGATACAGACATTGCTTTACTCTGCTCCACTCTCATCACGTATAGTAACCGGGATACAGACAATGCTTTACTCTGCTGCACTCTCATCACGTATAGTAACCGGGATACAGACAATGCTTTACTCTGCTGCACTCTCATCACGTATAGTAACCGGGATACAGACAATGCTTTACTCTGCTCCACTCTCATCACGTATAGTAACCGGGATACAGACATTGCTTTACTCTGCTCCACTCTCATCACGTATAGTAACCGGGATACAGACATTGCTTTACTCTGCTGCACTCTCATCACGTATAGTAACCGGGATACAGACATTGTTTAATTCTGCTGCACTCTCATCACGTATAGTAACCGGGATACAGACAATGCTTTACTCTGCTGCACTCTCATCACGTATAGTAACCGGGATACAGACAATGCTTTACTCTGCTGCACTCTCATCACGTATAGTAACCGGGATACAGACAATGCTTTACTCTGCTACACTCTCATCACGTATAGTAACCGGGATACAGACAATGCTTTACTCTGCTCCACTCTCATCACGTATAGTAACCGGGATACAGACAATGCTTTACTCTGCTCCACTCTCATCAGGTATAGTAACCGGGATACAGACATTGCTTTACTCTGCTCCGCTCTCATCACGTATAGTAACCGGGATACAGACATTGCTTTATTCTGCTGCACTCTCATCACGTATAGTAACCGGGATACAGACAATGCTTTACTCTGCTGCACTCTCATCACGTATAGTAACATGGATACAGACATTTCTTTACTCTGCTCCACTCTCATCACGTATAGTAACCGGGATACAGACAATGCTTTACTCTGCTGCACTCTCATCACGTATAGTAACCGGGATACAGACATTGCTTTACTCTGCTCCACTCTCATCACGTATAGTAACCGGGATACAGACAATGCTTTACCTGCTGCACTCTCATCACGTATAGTAACCGGGATACAGACAATGCTTTACTCTGCTGCACTCTCATCACGTATAGTAACCGGGATACAGACAATGCTTTACTCTGCTGCACTCTCATCACGTATAGTAACCGGGATACAGACAATGCTTTACTCTGCTCCACTCTCATCACGTATAGTAACCGGGATACAGACATTGCTTTACTCTGCTGCACTCTCATCACGTATAGTAACCGGGATACAGACAATGCTTTACTCTGCTCCACTCTCATCACGTATAGTAACCGGGATACAGACATTGCTTTACTCTGCTCCACTCTCATCACGTATAGTAACCGGGATACAGACATTGCTTTACTCTGCTGCACTCTCATCACGTATAGTAACCGGGATACAGACATTGCTTTATTCTGCTGCACTCTCATCACGTATAGTAACCGGGATACAGACAATGCTTTACTCTGCTGCACTCTCATCACGTATAGTAACCGGGATA
The DNA here is from genome assembly GCF_003918875.1 of Haliotis rubra. Lineage (NCBI taxonomy): Eukaryota > Metazoa > Mollusca > Gastropoda > Lepetellida > Haliotidae > Haliotis > Haliotis rubra. Next base: position 742,626 of record NW_025767004.1, read on the forward strand.
CAGACAATGCTTTACTCTGCTGCACTCTCATCACGTATAGTAACCGGGATACAGACAATGCTTTACTCTGCTGCACTCTCATCACGTATAGTAACCGGGATACAGACATTGCTTTACTCTGCTGCACTCTCATCACGTATAGTAACCGGGATACAGACAATGCTTTACTCTGCTGCACTCTCATCACGTATAGTAACCGGGATACAGACAATGCTTTACTCTGCTGCACTCTCATCACGTATAGTAACCGGGATACAGACAATGCTTTACTCTGCTGCACTCTCATCACGTATAGTAACCGGGATACAGACAATGCTTTACTCTGCTCCACTCTCATCACGTATAGTAACCGGGATACAGACATTGCTTTACTCTGCTCCACTCTCATCACGTATAGTAACCGGGATACAGACATTGCTGCCCTCTGCTGCACTCTCATCACGTATAGTAACCGGGATACAGACATTGCTTTACTCTGCTGCACTCTCATCACGTATAGTAACCGGGATACAGACAATGCTTTACTCTGCTGCACTCTCATCACGTATAGTAACCGGGATACAGACAATGCTTTACTCTGCTGCACTCTCATCACGTATAGTAACCGGGATACAGACAATGCTTTACTCTGCTCCACTCTCATCACGTATAGTAACCGGGATACAGACAATGCTTTACTCTGCTCCACTCTCATCACGTATAGTAACCGGGATACAGACAATGCTTTACTCTGCTCCACTCTCATCACGTATAGTAACCGGGATACAGACATTGCTTTACTCTGCTCCACTCTCATCACGTATAGTAACCGGGATACAGACATTGCTTTATTCTGCTGCACTCTCATCACGTATAGTAACCGGGATACAGACAATGCTTTACTTTGCTGCACTCTCATCACGTATAGTAACATGGATACAGACATTTCTTTACTCTGCTCCACTCTCATCACGTATAGTAACCGGGAAACAGACAATGCTTTACTCTGCTGCACTCTCATCACGTATAGTAACCGGGATACAGACATTGCTTTACTCTGCTCCACTCTCATCACGTATAGTAACCGGGATACAGACAATGCTTTACTCTGCTACACTCTCATCACGTATAGTAACCGGGATACAGACAATGCTTTACTCTGCTGCACTCTCATCACGTATAGTAACCGGGATACAGACAATGCTTTACTCTGCTGCACTCTCATCACGTATAGTAACCGGGATACAGACAATGCTTTACTCTGCTCCACTCTCATCACGTATAGTAACCGGGATACAGACATTGCTTTACTCTGCTGCACTCTCATCACGTATAGTAACCGGGATACAGACAATGCTTTACTCTGCTCCACTCTCATCACGTATAGTAACCGGGATACAGACATTGCTTTACTCTGCTCCACTCTCATCACGTATAGTAACCGGGATACAGACATTGCTTTACTCTGCTGCACTCTCATCACGTATAGTAACCGGGATACAGACATTGCTTTATTCTGCTGCACTCTCATCACGTATAGTAACCGGGATACAGACAATGCTTTACTCTGCTGCACTCTCATCACGTATAGTAACCGGGATACAGACAATGCTTTACTCTGCTCCACTCTCATCACGTATAGTAACCGGGATACAGACAATGCTTTACTCTGCTGCACTCTCATCACGTATAGTAACCGGGATACAGACAATGCTTTACTCTGCTCCACTCTCATCACGTATAGTAACCGGGATACAGACATTGCTTTACTCTGCTGCACTCTCATCACGTATAGTAACCGGGATACAGACAATGCTTTACTCTGCTGCACTCTCATCACGTATAGTAACCGGGATACAGACAATGCTTTACTCTGCTGCACTCTCATCACGTATAGTAACCGGGATACAGACAATGCTTTACTCTGCTGCACTCTCATCACGTATAGTAACCGGGATACAGACAATGCTTTACTCTGCTGCACTCTCATCACGTATAGTAACCGGGATACAGACAATGCTTTACTCTGCTGCACTCTCATCACGTATAGTAACCGGGATACAGACATTGCTTTACTCTGCTCCACTCTCATCACGTATAGTAACCGGGATACAGACATTGCTTTACTCTGCTGCACTCTCATCACGTATAGTAACCGGGATACAGACATTGCTTTAATTCTGCTGCACTCTCATCACGTATAGTAACCGGGATACAGACAATGCTTTACTCTGCTGCACTCTCATCACGTATAGTAACCGGGATACAGACAATGCTTTACTCTGCTGCACTCTCATCACGTATAGTAACCGGGATACAGACAATGCTTTACTCTGCTACACTCTCATCACGTATAGTAACCGGGATACAGACAATGCTTTACTCTGCTGCACTCTCATCACGTATAGTAACCGGGATACAGACAATGCTTTATTCTGCTGCACTCTCATCACGTATAGTAACCGGGATACAGACAATGCTTTACTCTGCTCCACTCTCATCACGTATAGTAACCGGGATACAGACAATGCTTTACTCTGCTGCACTCTCATCACGTATAGTAACCGGGATACAGACAATGCTTTACTCTGCTGCACTCTCATCACGTATAGTAACCGGGATACAGACAATGCTTTACTCTGCTACACTCTCATCACGTATAGTAACCGGGATACAGACAATGCTTTACTCTGCTCCACTCTCATCACGTATAGTAACCGGGATACAGACAATGCTTTACTCTGCTCCACTCTCATCAGGTATAGTAACCGGGATACAGACATTGCTTTACTCTGCTCCGCACTCTCATCACGTATAGTAACCGGGATAGAGACATTGCTTTACTCTGCTCCACTCTCATCACGTATAGTAACCGGGATACAGACATTGCTTTACTCTGCTCCACTCTCATCACGTATAGTAACCGGGATACAGACAATGCTTTACTCTGCTGCACTCTCATCACGTATAGTAACCGGGATACAGACAATGCTTTACTCTGCTGCACTCTCATCACGTATAGTAACCGGGATACAGACAATGCTTTACTCTGCTGCACTCTCATCACGTATAGTAACCGGGATACAGACAATGCTTTACTCTGCTGCACTCTCATCACGTATAGTAACCGGGATACAGACAATGCTTTACTCTGCTGCACTCTCATCACGTATAGTAACCGGGATACAGACAATGCTTTACTCTGCTGCACTCTCATCACGTATAGTAACCGGGATACAGACAATGCTTTACTCTGCTGCACTCTCATCACGTATAGTAACCGGGATACAGACAATGCTTTACTCTGCTCCACTCTCATCACGTATAGTAACCGGGATACAGACATTGCTTTACTCTGCTCCACTCTCATCACGTATAGTAACCGGGATACAGACAATGCTTTACTCTGCTGCACTCTCATCACGTATAGTAACCGGGATACAGACAATGCTTTACTCTGCTGCACTCTCATCACGTATAGTAACCGGGATACAGACAATGCTTTACTCTGCTGCACTCTCATCACGTATAGTAACCGGGATACAGACAATGCTTTACTCTGCTCCACTCTCATCACGTATAGTAACCGGGATACAGACATTGCTTTACTCTGCTGCACTCTCATCACGTATAGTAACCGGGATACAGACAATGCTTTACTCTGCTCCACTCTCATCAGGTATAGTAACCGGGATACAGACATTGCTTTACTCTGCTCCACTCTCATCACGTATAGTAACCGGGATACAGACATTGCTTTACTCTGCTGCACTCTCATCACGTATAGTAACCGGGATACAGACATTGCTTTATTCTGCTGCACTCTCATCACGTATAGTAACCGGGATACAGACAATGCTTTACTCTGCTCCACTCTCATCACGTATAGTAACCGGGATACAGACAATGCTTTACTCTGCTCCACTCTCATCACGTATAGTAACCGGGATACAGACAATGCTTTACTCTGCTGCACTCTCATCACGTGTAGTAACCGGGATACAGACAATGCTGCCCTCTGCTGTACTCTCATCACGTATAGTAACCGGGATACAGACATTGCTTTATTCTGCTGCACTCTCATCACGTATCGTAACCGGGATACAGACAATGCTTTATTCTGCTGCACTCTCATCACGTATAGTAACCGGGATACAGACAATGCTTTACTCTGCTGCACTCTCATCACGTATAGTAACCGGGATACAGACAATGCTTTACTCTGCTGCACTCTCATCACGTATAGTAACCGGGATACAGACAATGCTTTACTCTGCTGCACTCTCATCACGTATAGTAACCGGGATACAGACAATGCTTTACTCTGCTGCACTCTCATCACGTATAGTAACCGGGATACAGACATTGCTTTACTCTGCTCCACTCTCATCACGTATAGTAACCGGGATACAGACATTGCTGCCCTCTGCTGCACTCTCATCACGTATAGTAACCGGGATACAGACATTGTTTAATTCTGCTGCACTCTCATCACGTATAGTAACCGGGATACAGACAATGCTTTACTCTGCTGCACTCTCATCACGTATAGTAACCGGGATACAGACAATGCTTTACTCTGCTGCACTCTCATCACGTATAGTAACCGGGATACAGACAATGCTTTACTCTGCTACACTCTCATCACGTATAGTAACCGGGATACAGACAATGCTTTACTCTGCTGCACTCTCATCACGTATAGTAACCGGGATACAGACAATGCTTTATTCTGCTGCACTCTCATCACGTATAGTAACCGGGATACAGACAATGCTTTACTCTGCTCTACTCTCATCACGTATAGTAGCCGGGATACAGACAATGCTTTACTCTGCTGCACTGTCATCACGTATAGTAACCGGGATACAGACAATGCTTTACTCTTCTGCACTCTCATCACGTATAGTAACCGGGATACAGACAATGCTTTACTCTGCTACACTCTCATCACGTATAGTAACCGGGATACAGACAATGCTTTACTCTGCTCCACACTCATCACGTATAGTAACCGGGATACAGACAATGCTTTACTCTGCTCCACACTCATCAGGTATAGTAACCGGGATACAGACATTGCTTTACTCTGCTCCGCTTTCATCACGTATAGTAACCGGGATAGAGACATTGCTTTATTCTGCTCCGCTCTCATCAGGTATAGTAACCGGGATACAGACATTTCTTTACTCTGCTCCACTCTCATCACGTATACTAACCGGGAAACAGACAATGCTTTACTCTGCTGCACTCTCATCACGTATAGTAACCGGGATACAGACAATGCTTTACTCTGCTGCACTCTCATCACGTATAGTAACCGGGATACAGACAATGCTTTACTCTGCTGCACTCTCATACGTATAGTAACCTACAGACTGCTTTACTCTGCTCTCATCACGTATAGTAACCGGGATACAGACAATGCTTTACTCTGCTGCACTCTCATCACGTATAGTAACCGGGATACAGACAATGCTTTACTCTGCTGCACTCTCATCACGTATAGTAACCGGGATACAGACAATGCTTTACTCTGCTCCACTCTCATCACGTATAGTAACCGGGATACAGACATTGCTTTACTCTGCTCCACTCTCATCACGTATAGTAACCGGGATACAGACATTGCTTTACTCTGCTGCACTCTCATCACGTATAGTAACCGGGATACAGACATTGCTTTACTCTGCTGCACTCTCATCACGTAAAGTAACTCATACAGACAATGCTTTACTCTGCTGCACTCTCATCACGTATAGTAACCGGGATACAGACAATGCTTTACTCTGCTGCACTCTCATCACGTATAGTAACCGGGATACAGACAATGCTTTACTCTGCTGCACTCTCATCACGTATAGTAACCGGGATACAGACAATGCTTTACTCTGCTGCACTCTCATCACGTATAGTAACCGGGATACAGACATTGCTTTATTCTGCTGCACTCTCATCACGTATAGTAACCGGGATACAGACAATGCTTTACTCTGCTGCACTCTCATCACGTATAGTAACCGGGATACAGACAATGCTTTACTCTGCTGCACTCTCATCACGTATAGTAACCGGGATACAGACAATGCTTTACTCTGCTCCACTCTCATCACGTATAGTAACCGGGATACAGACATTGCTTTACTCTGCTGCACTCTCATCACGTATAGTAACCGGGATACAGACATTGCTTTACTCTGCTGCACTCTCATCACGTATAGTAACCGGGATACAGACATTGCTTTACTCTGCTGCACTCTCATCACGTATAGTAACCGGGATACAGACAATGCTTTACTCTGCTGCACTCTCATCACGTATAGTAACCGGGATACAGACAATGCTTTACTCTGCACTCTCATCACGTATAGTAACCGGGATACAGACAATGCTTTACTCTGCTCCACTCTCATCACGTATAGTAACCGGGATACAGACAATGCTTTACTCTGCTCCACTCTCATCACGTATAGTAACCGGGATACAGACATTGCTTTACTCTGCTGCACTCTCATCACGTATAGTAACGGGATACAGACATTGCTTTACTCTGCTGCACTCTCATCACGTATAGTAACCGGGATACAGACAATGCTTTACTCTGCTCCACTCTCATCACGTATAGTAACCGGGATACAGACATTGCTTTACTCTGCTCCACTCTCATCACGTATAGTAACCGGGATACAGACATTGCTTTACTCTGCTGCACTCTCATCACGTATAGTAACCGGGATACAGACATTGCTTTACTCTGCTGCACTCTCATCACGTATAGTAACCGGGATACAGACAATGCTTTACTCTGCTGCACTCTCATCACGTATAGTAACCGGGATACAGACAATGCTTTACTCTGCTGCACTCTCATCACGTATAGTAACCGGGATACAGACAATGCTTTACTCTGCTGCACTCTCATCACGTATAGTAACCGGGATACAGACAATGCTTTACTCTGCTGCACTCTCATCACGTATAGTAACCGGGATACAGACATTGCTTTACTCTGCTGCACTCTCATCACGTATAGTAACCGGGATACAGACAATGCTTTACTCTGCTGCACTCTCATCACGTATAGTAACCGGGATACAGACATTGCTTTACTCTGCTCCACTCTCATCACGTATAGTAACCGGGATACAGACAATGCTTTACTCTGCTGCACTCTCATCACGTATAGTAACCGGGATACAGACAATGCTTTACTCTGCTGCACTCTCATCACGTATAGTAACCGGGATACAGACAATGCTTTACTCTGCTCCACTCTCATCACGTATAGTAACCGGGATACAGACATTGCTTTACTCTGCTCCACTCTCATCACGTATAGTAACCGGGATACAGACATTGCTTTACTCTGCTGCACTCTCATCACGTATAGTAACCGGGATACAGACATTGCTTTACTCTGCTGCACTCTCATCACGTATAGTAACCGGGATACAGACAATGCTTTACTCTGCTGCACTCTCATCACGTATAGTAACCGGGATACAGACAATGCTTTACTCTGCTGCACTCTCATCACGTATAGTAACCGGGATACAGACAATGCTTTACTCTGCTGCACTCTCATCACGTATAGTAACCGGGATACAGACAATGCTTTACTCTGCTCCACTCTCATCACGTATAGTAACCGGGATACAGACAATGCTTTACTCTGCTCCACTCTCATCACGTATAGTAACCGGGATACAGACATTGCTTTACTCTGCTCCGCTCTCATCACGTATAGTAACCGGGATACAGACATTGCTTTACTCTGCTGCACTCTCATCACGTATAGTAACCGGGATACAGACAATGCTTTACTCTGCTGCACTCTCATCACGTATAGTAACCGGGATACAGACATTGCTTTACTCTGCTCCACTCTCATCACGTATAGTAACCGGGATACAGACAATGCTTTACTCTGCTGCACTCTCATCACGTATAGTAACCGGGATACAGACATTGCTTTACTCTGCTCCACTCTCATCACGTATAGTAACCGGGATACAGACAATGCTTTACTCTGCTGCACTCTCATCACGTATAGTAACCGGGATACAGACAATGCTTTACTCTGCTGCACTCTCATCACGTATAGTAACCGGGATACAGACAATGCTTTACTCTGCTGCACTCTCATCACGTATAGTAACCGGGATACAGACAATGCTTTACTCTGCTCCACTCTCATCACGTATAGTAACCGGGATACAGACATTGCTTTACTCTGCTGCACTCTCATCACGTATAGTAACCGGGATACAGACAATGCTTTACTCTGCTCCACTCTCATCACGTATAGTAACCGGGATACAGACATTGCTTTACTCTGCTCCACTCTCATCACGTATAGTAACCGGGATACAGACATTGCTTTACTCTGCTCCACTCTCATCACGTATAGTAACCGGGATACAGACATTGCTTTACTCTGCTGCACTCTCATCACGTATAGTAACCGGGATACAGACAATGCTTTACTCTGCTGCACTCTCATCACGTATAGTAACCGGGATACAGACAATGCTTTACTCTGCTCCACTCTCATCACGTATAGTAACCGGGATACAGACATTGCTTTACTCTGCTGCACTCTCATCACGTATAGTAACCGGGATACAGACAATGCTTTACTCTGCTGCACTCTCATCACGTATAGTAACCGGGATACAGACATTGCTTTACTCTGCTGCACTCTCATCACGTATAGTAACCGGGATACAGACAATGCTTTACTCTGCTGCACTCTCATCACGTATAGTAACCGGGATACAGACAATGCTTTACTCTGCTCCACTCTCATCACGTATAGTAACCGGGATACAGACATTGCTTTACTCTGCTCCCACTCTCATCACGTATAGTAACCGGGATACAGACATTGCTTTACTCTGCTGCACTCTCATCACGTATAGTAACCGGGATACAGACATTGCTTTACTCTGCTGCACTCTCATCACGTATAGTAACCGGGATACAGACAATGCTTTACTCTGCTGCACTCTCATCACGTATAGTAACCGGGATACAGACAATGCTTTACTCTGCTGCACTCTCATCACGTATAGTAACCGGGATACAGACAATGCTTTACTCTGCTGCACTCTCATCACGTATAGTAACCGGGATACAGACAATGCTTTACTCTGCTCCACTCTCATCACGTATAGTAACCGGGATACAGACAATGCTTTACTCTGCTCCACTCTCATCACGTATAGTAACCGGGATACAGACATTGCTTTACTCTGCTCCACTCTCATCACGTATAGTAACCGGGATACAGACATTGCTTTACTCTGCTGCACTCTCATCACGTATAGTAACCGGGATACAGACAATGCTTTACTCTGCTGCACTCTCATCACGTATAGTAACCGGGATACAGACATTGCTTTACTCTGCTCCACTCTCATCACGTATAGTAACCGGGATACAGACAATGCTTTACTCTGCTGCACTCTCATCACGTATAGTAACCGGGATACAGACATTGCTTTACTCTGCTCCACTCTCATCACGTATAGTAACCGGGATACAGACAATGCTTTACTCTGCTACACTCTCATCACGTATAGTAACCGGGATACAGACAATGCTTTACTCTGCTGCACTCTCATCACGTATAGTAACCGGGATACAGACAATGCTTTACTCTGCTGCACTCTCATCACGTATAGTAACCGGGATACAGACAATGCTTTACTCTGCTCCACTCTCATCACGTATAGTAACCGGGATACAGACATTGCTTTACTCTGCTGCACTCTCATCACGTATAGTAACCGGGATACAGACAATGCTTTACTCTGCTCCACTCTCATCACGTATAGTAACCGGGATACAGACATTGCTTTACTCTGCTCCACTCTCATCACGTATAGTAACCGGGATACAGACATTGCTTTACTCTGCTGCACTCTCATCACGTATAGTAACCGGGATACAGACATTGCTTTACTCTGCTGCACTCTCTCATCACGTATAGTAACCGGGATACAGACAATGCTTTACTCTGCTGCACTCTCATCACGTATAGTAACCGGGATACAGACAATGCTTTACTCTGCTCCACTCTCATCACGTATAGTAACCGGGATACAGACAATGCTTTACTCTGCTGCACTCTCATCACGTATAGTAACCGGGATACAGACAATGCTTTACTCTGCTCCACTCTCATCACGTATAGTAACCGGGATACAGACATTGCTTTACTCTGCTGCACTCTCATCACGTATAGTAACCGGGATACAGACAATGCTTTATTCTGCTGCACTCTCATCACGTATAGTAACCGGGATACAGACAATGCTTTACTCTGCTGCACTCTCATCACGTATAGTAACCGGGATACAGACAATGCTTTACTCTGCTGCACTCTCATCACGTATAGTAACCGGGATACAGACAATGCTTTACTCTGCTGCACTCTCATCACGTATAGTAACCGGGATACAGACAATGCTTTACTCTGCTGCACTCTCATCACGTATAGTAACCGGGATACAGACATTGCTTTACTCTGCTCCACTCTCATCACGTATAGTAACCGGGATACAGACATTGCTTTACTCTGCTGCACTCTCATCACGTATAGTAACCGGGATACAGACATTGCTTTAATTCTGCTGCACTCTCATCACGTATAGTAACCGGGATACAGACAATGCTTTACTCTGCTGCACTCTCATCACGTATAGTAACCGGGATACAGACAATGCTTTACTCTGCTGCACTCTCATCACGTATAGTAACCGGGATACAGACAATGCTTTACTCTGCTACACTCTCATCACGTATAGTAACCGGGATACAGACAATGCTTTACTCTGCTGCACTCTCATCACGTATAGTAACCGGGATACAGACAATGCTTTACTCTGCTCCACTCTCATCACGTATAGTAACCGGGATACAGATTGCTTTACTCTGCTCCGCTCTCATCATGTATAGTAACCGGGATACAGACATTGCTTTATTCTGCTGCACTCTCATCACGTATAGTAACCGGGATACAGACAATGCTTTACTCTGCTGCACTCTCATCACGTATAGTAACCGGGATACAGACAATGCTTTACTCTGCTGCACTCTCATCACGTATAGTAACCGGGATACAGACAATGCTTTACTCTGCTCCACTCTCATCATCACGTATAGTAACCGGGATACAGACATTGCTTTACTCTGCTGCACTCTCATCACGTATAGTAACCGGGATACAGACAATGCTTTACTCTGCTCCACTCTCATCACGTATAGTAACCGGGATACAGACAATGCTTTACTCTGCTCCACTCTCATCACGTATAGTAACCGGGATACAGACAATGCTTTACTCTGCTGCACTCTCATCACGTATAGTAACCGGGATACAGACAATGCTTTACTCTGCTGCACTCTCATCACGTATAGTAACCGGGATACAGACATTGCTTTACTCTGCTGCACTCTCATCACGTATAGTAACCGGGATACAGACAATGCTTTACTCTGCTGCACTCTCATCACGTATAGTAACCGGGATACAGACATTGCTTTACTCTGCTCCACTCTCATCACGTATAGTAACCGGGATACAGACATTGCTTTACTCTGCTGCACTCTCATCACGTATAGTAACCGGGTTACAGACAATGCTTTACTCTGTTGCACTCTCATCACGTATAGTAACATGGATACAGACAATGCTTTACTCTGCTCCACTCTCATCACGTATAGTAACCGGGATACAGACAATGCTTTACTCTGCTGCACTCTCATCACGTATAGTAACCGGGATACAGACAATGCTTTACTCTGCTCCACTCTCATCAGGTATAGTAACCGGGATACAGACATTGCTTTACTCTGCTCCACTCTCATCACGTATAGTAACCGGGATACAGACAATGCTTTACTCTGCTGCACTCTCATCACGTATAGTAACCGGGATACAGACAATGCTTTACTCTGCTCCACTCTCATCAGGTATAGTAACCGGGAGACAGACATTGCTTTATTCTGCTGCACTCTCATCACGTATAGTAACCGGGATACAGACAATGCTTTACTCTGCTGCACTCTCATCACGTATAGTAACCGGGATACAGACAATGCTTTACTCTGCTGCACTCTCATCACGTATAGTAACCGGGATACAGACAATGCTTTATTCTGCTCCACTCTCATCACGTATAGTAACCGGGATACAGACATTGCTTTACTCTGCTGCACTCTCATCACGTATAGTAACCGGGATACAGACAATGCTTTACTCTGCTCCACTCTCATCACGTATAGTAACCGGGATACAGACATTGCTTTACTCTGCTCCACTCTCATCAGGTATAGTAACCGGGATACAGACAATGCTTTACTCTGCTGGACTCTCATCACGTATAGTAACCGGGATACAGACAATGCTTTACTCTGCTGCACTCTCATCACGTATAGTAATCGGGATACAGACATTGCTTTACTCTGCTGCACTCTCATCACGTATAGTAATCGGGATACAGACAATGCTTTACTCTGCTGCACTCTCATCACATATAGTAACCGGGATACAGACATTGCTTTACTCTGCTCCACTCTCATGACGTATAGTAACCGGGATACAGACATTGCTTTACTCTGCTGCACTCTCATCACGTATAGTAACCGGGATACAGACATTGCTGCCCTCTGCTGAACTCTCATCACGTATAGTAACCGGGATACAGACATTGCTTTATTCTGCTGCACTCTCATCACGTATAGTAACCGGGATACAGACAATGCTTTACTCTGCTCCACTCTCATCACGTATAGTAACCGGGATACAGACAATGCTTTACTCTGCTGCACTCTCATCACGTATAGTAACCGGGATACAGACAATGCTTTACTCTGCTCCACTCTCATCACGTATAGTAACCGGGATACAGACAATGCTTTACTCTGCTACACTCTCATCACGTATAGTAACCGGGATACAGACAATGCTTTACTCTGCTCCACTCTCATCACGTATAGCAACCGGGATACAGACAATGCTTTACTCTGCTACACTCTCATCAGGTATAGTAACCGGGATACAGACATTGCTTTACTCTGCTGCACTCTCATCACGTATAGTAACCGGGATACTGACATTGCTTTATTCTGCTACACTCTGATCACGTATAGTAACGGGGATACAGACAATGCTTTACTCTGCTGCACTCTCATCACGTATAGTAACCGGGATACTGACATTGCTTTATTCTGCTACACTCTGAACACGTATAGTAACCGGGATACAGACAATGCTTTACTCTGCTGCACTCTAATCACGTATAGTAACCGGGATACAGACAATGCTTTACTCTGCTGCACTCTCATCACGTATAGTAACCGGGATACAGACAATGCTTTACTCTGCTGCACTCTCATCACGTATAGTAACCGGGATACAGACAATGCTGCCCTCTGCTGCACTCTCATCACGTATAGTAACCGGGATACAGACAATGCTTTACTCTGCTGCACTCTCATCACGTATAGTAACCGGGATACAGACAATGCTTTACTCTGCTGCACTCTCATCACGTATAGTAACCGGGATACAGACAATGCTTTACTCTGCTGCACTCTCATCACGTATAGTAACCGGGATACAGACAATGCTTTACTCTGCTGCACTCTCATCACGTATAGTAACCGGGATACAGACAATGCTTTACTCTGCTGCACTCTCATCACGTATAGTAACCGGGATACAGACAATGCTTTACTCTGCTCCACTCTCATCACGTATAGTTACCGGGATACAGACAATGCTTTACTCTGCTGCACTCTCATCACGTATAGTAACCGGGATACCGACAATGCTTTACTCTGCTCCACTCTCATCACGAATAGTAACCGGGATACAGACATTGCTTTACTCTGCTGCACTCTCATCACGTATAGTAACCGGGATACAGACAATGCTTTACTCTGCTCCACTCTCATCACGTATAGTTACCGGGATACAGACAATGCTTTACTCTGCTGCACTCTCATCACGTATAGTAACCGGGATACAGACAATGCTTTACTCTGCTCCACTCTCATCACGAATAGTAACCGGGATACAGACATTGCTTTACTCTGCTGCACTCTCATCACGTATAGTAACCGGGATACAGACATTGCTTTACTCTGCTCCACTCTCATCACGTATAGTACCATTGTTGTATTCTGAAACCAATCAACCTGTACGCTGAACTTTTCATGTCACATATGTTCAGTCCAGGTACACATTTATAAAACCGATTCATAATGGATAATATAATCCTATCTAAATAAATCTAATGTAATGAAATGTCTGTCTGTCTGTCCTTCCGTCTGTCTGTCTGTCTGTCTATAATCATATCTATATTCCATGGTAACCTGCATACAGTGTATACACTGAAAACGGTATACGCTGAGACACGGTATACACTGAGACACGGTACAGATGTCAGATATTTCAACCCACGCTTTCATCAATATTAATGGTAAAAAAGGAAAACATATCTTACATGTTCCGGACTATCAACTAGAATGAATTAAACCCCTCAAGATACGTCCCTGCCTGGATGGATATGGGAGTTCAAGGCTAAGATATTGCATGGTAACATATGTTGAGTATTGATGGCGCCACATGCTCAATCACAGATAGAGAAGGCGGTTGATTTAAATGCTCTACTTTTCAAATCACCAAAGGATCATAATTACAAATATATAAAACGTCCTTTGTACTGGCCCTGGATTACATACTCAAGCTGAATTAACAATCATCTAATGTTTGCCTGATAACGTACCGTTGAGACAAAATTGCATCGCTCTATACCTTATCTACTTAAACATATTACCACCCATTTCTTGGCTAAATGTCATGGGATATATGATAAGTCAATACTCATTACTATTGAGCACAATAAGAGTTAATGATAGGCTTGGCACAAGGTTGGATATTCAGAGGTTACAATAGGATGCAATTTGATCATCAAAACACGAAATGATTGGCGCCAAAAAATCAAAATTGGTTGGATCAAGATACATACACTCGGAATGCCATTGCAGACTGTCAACGCGTGTTCAGTGAATGAGAGCGACAAAGATCTTTTTAGAAATCTTGGCTAAAAGCAGAGTTCTTTGCATGGTTCCGACTATATCATGTACGCGCCTTTGTGAATCACTATGGAATAATTATGATATCAGGCGTTCGCCAATCAGTGAGCGTATTCTGCCTCGGCGGTGGCACCGGTGACAGACACATGCAAAGGAAAGTCAATTATTATTCCTAAGAAGAAGGGGACACACTATGATAGTAGAAGTCAAAATATGGAATAACATAATTTTTTTGTCACTAACATTTCTGAAACCTTGACTGTAGTCTTGAGCAACATTCGTCGTAATATAGTAAGTGTGACCAGTTGTATCTGAACAGTTTCAACTCGCAGGCACCAAACACAATTCCTATTGGCATACAGGAACGGATAAGCAAGAAGAGGGGCATGAAAGAATTTGCTTGAATGTATTTATGAGTTTAATTCTATCAAAACATTTGACTTTTGAACGTTGTACATCACGATCCCATGGCAAACTTGAGGAGTAACTTCATTCCTTGATCCATGGAACATTCCTTAATAAACAAGAATAGATATGACTACATGTCTATCTTGAGGACAATGTATAGAAACTAAAAGCAAATGTCATCCGAAGAAAACAATGACATTCTTCACTTCCTGATTGAAAACATCTACGTTTGTGTATTAAAAACAAAACAAAAAGTAGGCATCCCCACGGCACCAACTGTCCTCCCCCTCCTTGCAGATCTGTTTATTTATGCATATCAGACTGAATTTCTGCTTGGCAATATAAAGAAAATGTTATTTGAACAAGAAGTTAAACTTTGGCTTTATCGATGATCTGTTATCCTGCAATAACCATCAAATAGCCAGTTCCCTTCCTCTGATTTACCAGCATGAACCTGGAGTATAGGAAAACAGCGAGGCCGCTTCATGTGTTTCATATTTAGATTTAGATCTAAGCATGAAGATTCTAAGTCACAAGAACTCTCCACATGGCTGTATGAAAAGAGGGAGGATATCAACTTTCCTTTTTTGTCAAGCAATATTCCAATATCTTCAGCCATTTCACAACTTTCGAGGTACAATCGAGCATGGCCTTTTAATGAAGATTTCAAAGAGCGTCATACTACGCTCATGCTATGAAGTTCTTCAGTCAAGCTTACAGCATCCATGGCATCAGCAGCAAAGGCAGGTGGAGGAAATGTCCACATCTAGCGGATGAGTGACAAAAATTATGTCTATTCCCTATTTTGACTTGTACCATACTTTCCCGGTTTTCTCTGGTGAACAATTACTAGCCTTTGCATTCGCTAGGACAGCACAGACTTACCTTGTCGCCAACACCTTGTGTAGTCATTGGTTGATAGTAATTCCTAAACACATGCTCGTGACAGAGTCGGACATGAACAATCTCTTTTATGGATGTGACAGGGTTTCTCACTTTTGTTTAATTATATACTAGAAATATATTTGAAAGATCTTTCGTACCATAACATTCATTATGTAAAACATCAATCAATCTTTATTTCAGTACTTAAAAAGGCCACAGGCCTGTAGTACATTTAGAGTTTA
Source organism: Haliotis rubra (assembly GCF_003918875.1). NCBI lineage: Eukaryota > Metazoa > Mollusca > Gastropoda > Lepetellida > Haliotidae > Haliotis > Haliotis rubra. The sequence continues at coordinate 759,248 of NW_025767004.1, forward strand.
CATGAGTAGATAGAAGTCATTTATAAATTCTTTTCTGCAACAATACTTTTTCTTAATCTCATAGCGAAATAGATGTACATTGCCAGATTCTGTAATATTGATGTGGTAGTATCTGTTAATAGTGAAATTAATGTTCTTACACTTGGATGATTATAATAGTATGGCTTTAAGTAGTTCGTTCGTAGAGTCGTATAAACAGGACAGATTAGAAGGAAATGTAGTTCATCCTCAACAGTACTCATATTACATAACTGACATATTCTGTTTTCTCTTTGTATACCTGCATACCTGCCAGTTTCAATAAATAATTCATGGGAAGAGCAACGAAAACGAGAGAGAGCTATACGGAACTTCTTTACGCCGATTTTTGCTAAATAGTCTTCAAAACGTTTGTCCGATTTCCATTGATTATAGTATAAACATTTTGTGGATAGAAGTAGTGAATCCGACCAAGACTGTAAATAGATATCTTTCATTCTTTGTGTAAATGATATGATAAAATTGGTATGTAACTGAACATTGTGATCACACCACACATAACCATAACCAGTTTTGTACAACAACTCCCTAATATCACTCACCCAATTTCTTTTCCCATTTTCGTCATACAATTTCATCATATCATAACATTTTTTTCGGAAACCTATGGCATGGCATATGCAGTATTCTTACCCAATACTTTATGGCTTTAATGGAAGAGTATATAAACAAGGGGGAATCTACCTAATTCTCCGTAAACCATCCTATTACATGTGTTCGGTTTTACACCAAGAAACGTTTTGCATGCATATAAATGAACTCTTTCAATACTGTCATATTGTTGTAATCCCCATATTTCAGAGCCATATAGAAGTATTGGACTTATCTTCATATCGAATATTTTAAAGAATGTGTTAAAGGACATTTCACCCAACGATCTCATATTTTTACAAACACCGATTAAGATTTTCAAGGCTTGTGCTGACGCTTGTTTTGTGTGTTTGGACCAGGAAAGGCTATTACAAAAATATACACCAAGATACTTATAAACACTGGTAGTTTTGAGTAGTTGCCCTTTATAATACCATTTTTCTAATTTAGAGAGCTTTCCACCTTTCTTAAAGACGATAATTTTGGTTTTGTCTCTGTTTACACACAATTTATATTGGTCAGAAAATTTGTCTAATTCATCTATTTGTTTCTGTAAACCGCTAACAGTACTAGAGAATAGTACAATATCATCGGCAAAGAGTAGCAGAAATAGTTGTATTGTATCTGGGTGTAGTTGAATCCCATTCGTACATGTGTCACATATTTGTATTGCTAATTCATTAATGAAAAACGTAAAAAGGAAAGGGCTTAAAATACAGCCTTGTCTAACACCTAGTTCACTAATGAAAGGTTCAGATAATTCATGCTGATTCCTTACACACACTTTAACATTTTCGTATATACTCTTCAACATTTTATTCATTTTACTACTAAGACCGTGCGATTGTAGAAGTCTCCATAGTTTATCCCGCTGCACAGAATCGAAAGCCTTTGCAAAATCAACGAATGGTGCGTTGAACGTTCCACCTTTTGAGCTGAGGTATCTTTGTATTAGGCTATACAGTATAAATATATTATCTGTTGGTGTATATCCCTCCCTGAAGCCCGCTTGACCCTCGTATATCTGATCCATCACGTCAGTTTTGTTGATAAATAACATAACAAGCACAACTCGCCAACAGTGAACTTATTGGTTGCACTAAGACGTCACAATTCGTAGTGCAGTGTAGCATCCCTTGGTCATACGTATGGCGTTACAGTTAGTGTAAATAGATATTCAAAGGTAGTCATAGGTAACAGAAACATTATGTTTGTGACGTCATCATGTCTTTGACGTCACAAACATACTGTTTCTCTTACCTAGTTAGTAAAATTAGTGTAGAGTGACACCAATGTAGTTCTTAGTACGCCCTGCCCCGTCTATAACATAATTGTAAAACGGGGTCGAACGGGATAGAACGTCCTATGAAAAAATTACGATGATAGTTCGATCATAAACAGTTCTCAATACGTCTATCTCGTCTTTACCCCGTCCCCAGACAGTTGGTAATACGTTTAGACTGGATAAAATTGCCCGTTTCCCCCGTGTGGGCAATTTTTCCAACAGTTCAATCCCGTCCTTAGTCAGCTTATATCTCGTTCTTAATACGCTCAACCCCGTTCCAACCCGTTCCTAACTCGACCAACTCGTTCCCCATCTCCAGGCAGTTCTTCTCAATCGCACTAAGTTCTCACTCCGTTCCTAGTGCGTGCAATCATAAAAGCCAGCACGTCCTGGGCCGATTTCTATAAGTACGCAGCACGTTGTTGTCCGTTCTCATTCTCGTTCTCAGTTTCACTTTGCCTCCATGGAGGACAAAGAAGGGTGGACCAAGAAAGGTCGTTGGAAATCCAGTCCAAGATCCACAAACCCAGATGAAGCAATAGGTGCTGAGCCTTCTGTGCCTGAACAGAGAGCTGAGTCCCCTGGACCTTCAAAAGCCTCTGTTGGACAGTCAGAGGGCACCATGTCTGGGACAGTCAGAGGGTACTATATCTGGGACAGTCAGAGGGTACTATGTCTGGGACAGAGCAGACTCAGAAGAGAAAGAATAGGGAAGCCAAGACTCACATCCATCTCACACCAGAACAAGAAGAAGACATGGTGGAATGACTAAAATGGCATTTCAGGAACTCCTCAGGAACTTCTTCCCAAGTGGCTGTATTAACAGGGCACTTGATGACTGCTTTACTGAGATCCTTATCAAAGCATGCATCACAGCTATATTTCACCAACAAGCACGTTATGTTTTGGCCACCCGGAATTCATATTGCAAGGTGGCACAGGAACCTGCTGATGCCAGATGGCGCAGAGTGATGGCGAGCTTACTCTCTGGTTCCAAAGCCTTTCTTTATTTAATGAAGGGGGTGATGCGTTCACGATGTTCATCAAACATGGGTGAGGTGATTTTTAAGAAAATGTAGAAGGACTCATGATCATCAAGGCGGAGCTCATCCATCAGTTGATGATAATGTCCCACAGCTATTTACCTCTCAGGTTTAAGCCAGTTCCTCACCCAACAAGTTCTTGTTCTTTTCCTCCATTCTTCTCTACGAACTCATTGTACTCAATAAAAAGTGCAGGACACTAGCATTCAGCATGATGACAGCTGCAAACTTGTTCAGGGTTGTTCAAGGTAGAAACCTCTATCCCAAATAACGAACGCATTGAAAGCGCATGTATTTATACCCTACCTTGTCATATCGTATTGCACGCTGTGTTGACGTAGTAAGAACTGCGTGAGAACTACATAAACGTACTAACAACTAGTAGAGCGTAATGAGAACCCATTGTGAACTTTTAGAACCGTGTAGAAAGGTACTACGAACGCTTTCAGAACAATTCATTTTGCTTTGAATATATTTGCACGGAATAGCAACTAACTAGGGAGGTAAAGCGGTCGAGTTCCGTCTGTCTGCGAACGGGTTGGACGTGGTGGAAACTGTGTACAAACGTATTGCAGTTGATGTCCGACTGCCCGTAAGCACACGTCCCCAGTAAGATTGAAGTACGGCAATTCCGTTCGTTGTACGGCAATCTCTTTTTAAGTACGTTGCCACTCAGTCCCATTTTAGAACGGGAGAAACGTTGGACATGTTCAACGTTCTGGAGCACCCTTCCGTTCGTAGTCCGTTCGAGCCCGTCCATAAAGTTCGTAACAGACTGTATATAGGTGCCACCACGTCCAGTCAGTTCGCACACAGTTCAAGCCAATTCCGAATATTTTTTAAGAACGTACTAAGAACGAGTTTGGTGTGATTGGGGTATTAGAGGTTGATACATTATGGTTTCAGTCCATATATACGTACTGGGCTAAATTGGGAATTATACTTCTGAATAAATCTTATTGTAGGTTTGAATCCGTCACCAGGTGACGGCGCACACCGCTACTACAACAGGAGACATTCCTATTAAGATCAGTAGATACATGTGTAATACCTACGATATCAGTATATTGACCCGTTTAAACATATTGACCGCCATCGTTTTGACAAAATATCATTTGAGAATGACCTAACAAAAATAGCTTTTGTTTGAGCTGGATGCGGTAAAGGTCAACCTCGCATTGAAAAGATCCGGCAAGTGACACATTTGAGTCAAATCCTCATCACTTTTCAATTGATGGCGCAAGACCCAATTTGGCCTCTCAGCGCGGGGGATACGTAAACCCATGTTATGTTTGCTCATCTCCACACATCCTATCCCACTCTGAAGAAAGCAAAATTTGTCAATTAACCTAAGCTCTTTAGCCGCCATCGTTTCCAAATTACCACCAACTTTACAAGACGTCGGTAGGATGTTTGTCAAGGCAATATTACAGGAACATGATGGCCACATAGGGTAACCAGGGTCTGTCAAACACACACGCTGACACGGGGATAAGGGCTGTTTCACCACCTCATTGTAAATATTTGTCCTGGTAGACGCCTAATCCGGAGAACCAACAGGGAAGAGCAGCTGACATGGATGAGTCGCTGATATGTCCACAGATTGTCACTTCCATAGAGATGCTTTACAAATCTATAAGTCTCATCGATCCTCCTACAACTGAATATCTCGGTTTCTCTGGAAACATGGAATACTGAAGCAAGCATGGCATATGTCATGCTTAAGGGAATACACAGACACAGACACAAATAATACAGATACAGACAGACACAGACAAAGACAAAGACAAAGACACAGACACAGACAAAGACACAGATACAGACACAGACACAGACACAGACACAGATACAGACACAGACACAGACAAAGACACAGACACACACAGACACAGACAAAGACACAGACACAGACAAAGACACAGATAGAGATACAGACACAGGACACACACACAGAGAACACAGACACACAGACACAGACACACAGACACACACACACAGACACAGACACAGACACAGACACAGACACACAGACACAGACACAGACACAGAGACAGACAGACACACACACAGACACAGACACAGACACAGACACACAGACACAGACAGACACAGACACAGACACACACACACAGACACAGACACAGACACAGACACACACAGACAGACACAGACACAGACACACACACACAGACACACACAGACACAGACAGACACAGACACAGACACAGACAGACAGACACAGACACAGACACACACACAGACACACAGACACACAGACACAGACACAGACACAGACACACACACAGACACAGACACACACAGACACAGACACACAGACACAGACACAGACACAGACACAGACACACACACACAGACACACACACACAGACACAGACACAGACAGACACAGACACAGACACAGACACAGACAGACAGACACACAGACACAGAGACACAGACACACACACACACACACACACACACACACACAGACAGACACAGACACACACACACACACAGACACAGACACACAGACACACAGACACAGACAGACACACAGACACAGACACAGACACACACACACACACAGACACAGATACACAGACAGACACAGACACAGACAGACACACAGACACACACACACAGACACAGACACAGATACAGACACACACACACACACACACACAGACACAGACACAGACACAGACACAGACAAACACACAGACACAGACACAGACACAGACACAGACACAGACACAGACACAGACACAGACACAGACACACACACACACACACACACACAGACACACATACAGACACACAGACACACACACACACAGAGACAACACACAGACACAGACACACACACAGACACAGACACAGACACAGACACAGACACAGACACAGACAAAGACACAGATACAGATACAGACACAGACACAGATACAGACACACACACACAGACACACATACAGACACAGACACAGACACAGACACACATACAGACACAGACACACACAGACACAGACACAGACACATATTAAATGTTTTCAGCTTCCATTTTTCTGTTAGAAACATTCTTCCATGTGGACACTGTTGAGGAAACGCTGTGCCGTGTATTTCGTGGTAATCATGATATATATGGACATATATATTTGATCTTTATTGATACCCAACCAGTGCATTTGGTATATTCAAATGTCAGTCCCAGCAATAGCTGAAATATATTTCCATTCCTAATTACTAGCGACACTGAGACCTATATATATGTACGTATCACCTCCACTGATTGACGTCATAATCTAAAGTGCCTTCGTCACATCACGTAATGGTAGGTTCTTTTCAAATCCCGTCAGTACGTAGCTGATTTCATCTCCGGACTACAATGGGGACAAATTATTGTGTGGATGTGGCTACTGATGTTTAGATAGGTGAACGACAGATGTATATATGAAATCAGATCTGAACCAAACAAAGATGTGTCTTTAGGAAGACCAAAGATAACACACATGTGATACATATTATATTTCGTTCACCTCACTTCATATATAAGCAATTAAGGTCATCTCGTCACAGCCGAGTTTAGCGAGACTTGTTAAATCGAGGTAAGGAAGATAAAACGATGTAATTACTCTCTCTTAGCAGAACAATGCAACGGCCAGTGGAGCTACTATCTGATGACGCACGCCTTGTAACAAGCTGACATACTGGCGGACTTTGCGTCATGTACTGTCTAAAATTGTTCCTTATAACAGTTACACATGGTCTAAATCGTCCGTTGTTAATTTCATAATTTCGGTTATGTTGAGGTGTAGCAACTCAGCGTGGGAGGAACGTAGATCGCCGGCTTCAACCAGCTTGATGAACCGGTGCTGACTAACCACACAACCGCGCTATGGACACATCCCCTGAAGAGCAATCGTGGCACACGGGCACAAACACACAGACGCACCCTTCACACATAGATAATTTCAGACACATGCCCTCACGTGCTAACGCACAGACACACAAACACACAGACGCAAAATTAAGGACCAATTGGGGATCCTGAAATACACACATACACACGCACGCACGCACCCACACACACACACACACACACACACACACACAGATACATTAAAGAGATTATTGCGGATCCTGTTACACGGGTTACCTCTTCACAATTCGTTTCAAATTTAGAAGGACGTCAGTTTTGTTAGAAGCTCCGACTCTGATTTTGTATCTTTACAGGTTATCTGTACTCAGCATGGGTCACTGATGTACTCAGCATGGGTTACTGATGTACTCAGCATGGGTTACTGATGTACTCAGCATGGGTTACTGATGTACTCAGCATGGGTTACTGATGTACTCAGCATGGGTTACTGATGTACTCAGCATGGGTTACTGATGTACTCACCATGGTTACTGATGTACTCACCATGGGTTACTGATGTACTCAGCATGGGTTACTGATGTACTCAGCATGGGTTACTGATGTACTCAGCATGGGTTACTGATGTACTCACCATGGGTTACTGATGTACTCACCATGGGTTACTGATGTACTCACCATGGCTACTGATGTACTCACCATGGGTTACTGATGTACTCACCATGGGTTACTGATGTACTCACCATGGGTTACTGATGTACTCACCATGGGTAACTGATGTACTCACCATGGGTTACTGATGTACTCACCATGGGTTACTGATGTACTCACCATGGGTTACTGATGTTTGTCCACCGTGAGACATCCCGGCCCTTCACACGCCCTCACATTAAACACAAACTGGGTTAGTGCAATAACAATCGGCCATACACCGAGAGCCGCACAATCCAGGGGCAGATAATCCATGTGCAAACATGATTACTGTTGGAATATTCTCGGCGGGCTCCAGGATCGGTTATGTCTTTCATCATGTGACTTCTTCATGTCAACTATAACAAATTAATCAGAGAATCCTTCATATCCGCTTTGATTCAGATAGTGATCGATTTGTCTTCCAATGGAAGACAGGTTAGGTCTCTAGAGTAGCATACACTGTTGGTTTGTTTGTTTAAAGACTGGCAGCACAGAAGGACCTAGATCATGAGACAGTCAGAGAGACACAGAAGGACCTAGATCATGAGACAGTCAGAGAGACACAGAAGGACCTAGATCATGAGACAGTCAGAGAGACACAGAAGGACCTAGATCATGAGACAGTCAGAGAGACACAGAAGGACCTAGATCATGAGACAGTCAGAGAGACACAGAAGGACCTAGATCATGAGACAGTCAGAGAGACACAGAAGGACTAGATCTAGACAGTCTGAGAGAGACACAGAAGGACCAGATCATGAGACAATCAGAGAGACACAGAAGGACCTAGATCATGAGACAGTCAGAGAGACACAGAAGGACCTAGATCATGAGACAGTCAGAGACACAGAAGGACCTAGATCATGAGACAATCAGAGAGACACAGAAGGACCTAGATCATGAGACAGTCAGAGAGACACAGAAGGACCTAGATCATGAGACAGTCAGAGAGACACAGAAGGACCTAGATCATGAGACAGTCAGAGAGACACAGAAGGACCTAGATCATGAGACAGTCAGAGACACAGAAGGACCTAGATCATGAGACAGTCAGAGAGACACAGAAGGACCTAGATCATGAGACAGTCAGAGACACAGAAGGACCTAGATCATGAGACAGTCAGAGAGAGACACAGAAGGACCTAGATCATGAGACAATCAGAGAGACACAGAAGGACCTAGATCATGAGACAGTCAGAGAGAGACACAGAAGGACCTAGATCATGGAGACAATCAGAGAGAGACACAGAAGGACCTAGATCATGAGACAGTCAGAGAGACACAGAAGGACCTAGATCATGAGACAGTCAGAGACACAGAAGGACCTAGATCATGAGACAGTCAGAGAGACACAGAAGGACCTAGATCATGAGACAGTCAGAGAGACACAGAAGGACCTAGATCATGAGACAGTCAGAGACACACAGAAGGACCTAGATCATGAGACAGTCAGAGAGACACAGAAGGACCTAGATCATGAGACAGTCAGAGAGACACAGAAGGACCTAGATCATGAGACAGTCAGAGAGACACAGAAGGACCTAGATCATGAGACAGTCAGAGAGACACAGAAGGACCTAGATCATGAGACATCAGACAGTCAGAGACACAGAAGGACCTAGATCATGAGAGACAGTCAGAGAGACACAGAAGGACCTAGATCATGAGACAATCAGAGAGACACAGAAGGACCTAGATCATGAGACAATCAGAGAGACACAGAAGGACCTAGATCATGAGACAATCAGAGAGACACAGAAGGACCTAGATCATGAGACAATCAGAGAGACACAGAAGGACCTAGATCATGAGACAATCAGAGAGACACAGAAGGACCTAGATCATGAGACAGTCAGAGAGACACAGAAGGACCTAGATCATGAGACAGTCAGAGAGACACAGAAGGACCTAGATCATGAGACAGTCAGAGAGACACAGAAGGACCTAGATCATGAGACAGTCAGAGAGACACAGAAGGACCTAGATCATGAGACAGTCAGAGAGACACAGAAGGACCTAGATCATGAGACAGTCAGAGAGACACAGAAGGACCTAGATCATGAGACAGTCAGAGAGACACAGAAGGACCTAGATCATGAGACAGTCAGAGAGACACAGAAGGACCTAGATCATGAGACAGTCAGAGACACAGAAGGACCTAGATCATGAGACAGTCAGAGAGACACAGAAGGACCTAGATCATGAGACAATCAGAGAGACACAGAAGGACCTAGATCATGAGACAGTCAGAGAGACACAGAAGGACCTAGATCATGAGACAGTCAGAGAGACACAGAAGGACCTAGATCATGAGACAGTCAGAGAGACACAGAAGGACCTAGATCATGAGACAGTCAGAGAGACACAGAAGGACCTAGATCATGAGACAGTCAGAGAGACACAGAAGGACCTAGATCATGAGACAGTCAGAGACACAGAAGGACCTAGATCATGAGACAATCAGAGACACAGATCATGAGACAATCAGAGACACAGAAGGACCTAGATCATGAGACAGTCAGAGAGACACAGAAGGACCTAGATCATGAGACAGTCAGAGAGACACAGAAGGACCTAGATCATGAGACAGTCAGAGAGACACAGAAGGACCTAGATCATGAGACAGTCAGAGAGACACAGAAGGACCAGAATCATGACAGTCAGAGACACAGAAGGACCTAGATCATGAGACAGTCAGAGAGACACAGAAGGACCTAGATCATGAGACAGTCAGAGAGACACAGAAGGACCTAGATCATGAGACAGTCAGAGAGACACAGAAGGACCTAGATCATGAGACAGTCAGAGAGACACAGAAGGACCTAGATCATGAGACAGTCAGAGAGACACAGAAGGACCTAGATCATGAGACAGTCAGAGAGACACAGAAGGACCTAGATCATGAGACAGTCAGAGAGACACAGAAGGACCTAGATCATGAGACAATCAGAGAGACACAGAAGGACACAGAGATCATGAGACAGTCAGAGAGACACAGAAGACCTAGATCATGAGACAATCAGAGAGAGACAGAAGGACCTAGATCATGAGACAATCAGAGAGACACAGAAGGACCTAGATCATGAGACAGTCAGAGAGACACAGAAGGACCTAGATCATGAGACAATCAGAGAGACACAGAAGGACCTAGATCATGAGACAGTCAGAGAGACACAGAAGGACCTAGATCATGAGACAGTCAGAGAGACACAGAAGGACCTAGATCATGAGACAGTCAGAGAGACACAGAAGGACCTAGATCATGAGACAGTCAGAGAGACACAGAAGGACCTAGATCATGAGTCAGTCAGAGAGACACAGAAGGACCTAGATCATGAGACAGTCAGAGAGACACAGAAGGACCTAGATCATGAGACAGTCAGAGAGACACAGAAGGACCTAGATCATGAGACAGTCAGAGAGACACAGAAGGACCTAGATCATGAGACAGTCAGAGAGAGACACAGAAGGACCTAGATCATGAGACAGTCAGAGAGACACAGAAGGACCTAGATCATGAGACAGTCAGAGAGACACAGAAGGACCTAGATCATGAGACAGTCAGAGACACAGAAGGACCTAGATCATGAGACAATCAGAGAGACACAGAAGGACCTAGATCATGAGACAGTCAGAGAGACACAGAAGGACCTAGATCATGAGACAGTCAGAGAGACACAGAAGGACCTAGATCATGAGACAGTCAGAGAGACACAGAAGGACCTAGATCATGAGACAGTCAGAGAGACACAGAAGGACCTAGATCATGAGACAATCAGAGAGAGACACAGAAGGACCTAGATCATGAGACAGTCAGAGAGACACAGAAGGACCTAGATCATGAGACAGTCAGAGAGACACAGAAGGACCTAGATCATGAGACAATCAGAGAGACACAGAAGGACCTAGATCATGAGACAGTCAGAGAGACACAGAAGGACCTAGATCATGAGACAGTCAGAGAGACACAGAAGGACCTAGATCATGAGACAGTCAGAGAGACACAGAAGGACCTAGATCATGAGACAGTCAGAGAGACACAGAAGGACCTAGATCATGAGACAATCAGAGAGACACAGAAGGACCTAGATCATGAGACAGTCAGAGAGACACAGAAGGACCTAGATCATGAGACAGTCAGAGAGACACAGAAGGACCTAGATCATGAGACAGTCAGAGAGACACAGAAGGACCTAGATCATGAGACAGTCAGAGAGACACAGAAGGACCTAGATCATGAGACAGTCAGAGAGACACAGAAGGACCTAGATCATGAGACAGTCAGAGAGACACAGAAGGACCTAGATCATGAGACAGTCAGAGAGACACAGAAGGACCTAGATCATGAGACAGTCAGAGAGACACAGAAGGACCTAGATCATGAGACAGTCAGAGAGACACAGAAGGACCTAGATCATGAGACAGTCAGAGAGACACAGAAGGACCTAGATCATGAGACAGTCAGAGAGACACAGAAGGACCTAGATCATGAGACAGTCAGAGAGACACAGAAGGACCTAGATCATGAGACAGTCAGAGAGACACAGAAGGACCTAGATCATGAGACAGTCAGAGAGACACAGAAGGACCTAGATCATGAGACAATCAGAGACACAGAAGGACCTAGATCATGAGACAGTCAGAGAGACACAGAAGGACCTAGATCATGAGACAGTCAGAGAGAGACACAGAAGGACCTAGATCATGAGTCAGTCAGAGAGACACAGAAGGACCTAGATCATGAGACAGTCAGAGAGACACAGAAGGACCTAGATCATGAGACAATCAGAGAGACACAGAAGGACCTAGATCATGAGACAATCAGAGAGACACAGAAGGACCTAGATCATGAGACAATCAGAGAGACACAGAAGGACCTAGATCATGAGACAATCAGAGAGACACAGAAGGACCTAGATCATGAGACAGTCAGAGAGACACAGAAGGACCTAGATCATGAGACAGTCAGAGAGACACAGAAGGACCTAGATCATGAGACAGTCAGAGAGACACAGAAGGACCTAGATCATGAGACAATCAGAGAGACACAGAAGGACCTAGATCATGAGACAGTCAGAGAGACACAGAAGGACCTAGATCATGAGACAGTCAGAGAGACACAGAAGGACCTAGATCATGAGACAGTCAGAGAGACACAGAAGGACCTAGATCATGAGACAGTCAGAGAGACACGAAAACAAACCTAAACCAAACCCCCCTAAACTTACATGCAAGTTATATGCACGTTGTACCCCATACCCATGTGTCTACCTACAACGTACTGACTGAACACACGGCTCACAGGGTATCTGCACGTTGTACCCCATACCCATGTGTCTACCTACAATGTACTGACTGAACACACGGCTCACAGGGTACCTGCACGTTGTACCCCATACCCAAGTGTCTACCTACAATGTACTGACTGAACACACGGCTCACAGGGTATCTGCACGTTGTACCCCATACCCAAGTGTCTACCTACAATGTACTGACTGAACACACGGCTCACAGGGTACCTGCACATTGTACCCCATACCCAAGTGTCTACCTACAATGTACTGACTGAACACACGGCTCACAGGGTACCTGCACGTTGTACCCCATACCCATGTGTCTACCATGTGTCTACCTACAATGTACTGACTGAGCACATGGCTCACAGGGTACCTGCACGTTGTACCCCATACCCAAGTATCTACCTACAATGTACTGACTGAACTCACGACTCACAGGGTACCTGCACGTTGTACCCCATACCCATGTGTCTACCATGTGTCTACCTACGATGTACTGACTGAACACATGGCTCACAGGGTACCTGCACGTTGTACCCCATACCCAAGTGTCTACCTACAATGTACTGACTGAACACATGGCTCACAGGGTATCTGCACGTTGTACCCGATTACCCAAGTGTCCACCTACAATGTACTGACTGGACACACGGCTCACAGGGTACCTGCACGTTGTACCCCATACCCAAGTGTCTACCTACAATGTACTGACTGAACACACGGCTCACAGGGTACCTGCACGTTGTACCGGATTACCCAAGTGTCTACCTACAATGTACTGACTTAACACGCGGCTCACAGGGTACCTGCACTTTGTACCCCATACCCAAGTGTCTACCTACAATGTACTGACTGAACACACGACTCACAGGGTACCTGCACGTTGTACCCCATACCCAAGTGTCTACCATGTGTCTACCTACAATGTACTGACTGAACACATGGCTCACAGGGTACCTGCACGTTGTACCCCATACCCAAGTGTCTACCTACAATGTACTGACTGAACTCACGACTCACAGGGTACCTGCACGTTGTACCCCATACCCATGTGTCTACCATGTGTCTACCTACGATGTACTGACTGAACACATGGCTCACAGGGTACCTGCACGTTGTACCCCATACCCAAGTGTCTACCTACAATGTACTGACTGAACACATGGCTCACAGGGTATCTGCACGTTGTACCCGATTACCCAAGTGTCTACCTACAATGTACTGACTGGACACACGGCTCACAGGGTACCTGCACGTTGTACCCCATACCCAAGTGTCTACCTACAATGTACTGACTGAACACACGGCTCACAGGGTACCTGCACGTTGTACCGGATTACCCAAGTGTCTACCTACAATGTACTGACTGGTCACGCGGCTCACAGGGTACCTGCACGTTGTACCCTATACCCATGTGTCTACCTACAATGTACTGACTGAACACACGACTCACAGGGTACCTGCACGTTGTACCCCATACCCAAGTGTCTACCATGTGTCTACCTACAATGTACTGACTGAACACATGGCTCACAGGGTACCTGCACGTTGTACCCCATACCCAATTGTCTACCATGTGTCTACCTACGATGTACTGACTGAACACATGGCTCACAGGGTACCTGCACGTTGTACCCCATACCCAAGTGTCTACCATGTGTCTACCTACGATGTACTTACTGAACACATGGCTCACAGGGTACCTGCACGTTGTACCCCATACCCATGTGTCTACCTACAATGTACTGACTGAACACATGGCTCACAGGGTATCTGCACGTTGTACCCCATACCCAAGTGTCTACCTACAATGTACTGACTGAACACATGGCTCACAGGGTATCTGCACGTTGTACCCGATTACCCAAGTGTCTACCTACAATGTACTGACTGGACACACGGCTCACAGGGTACCTGCACGTTGTACCCCATACCCAAGTGTCTACCTACAATGTACTGACTGAACACACGGCTCACAGGGTACCTGCACGTTGTACCCCATACCCAAGTGTCTACCTACAATGTACTGACTGAACACATGGCTCACAGGGTACCTGCACGTTGTACCGGATTACCCAAGTGTCTACCTACAATGTACTGACTGAACACAGAGCTCACAGGGTATCTTTACGTACGACGTAACACATAAATATTTAAGAAGTCGTTGAAGAAATAAACAACAGTTGTGTTGTGTTGATACAATTTGATAATTGTAAATAAAGATATAGTGTGATACCCTCAAAGGAATACGTTTGTTACCAGTTTTCTTAACGGGCCACGTGACCTGCGACACAAGCAACAACGCAACCAGAGCGCGTTGTATGTGAATGTGTTCCGTCCACAGGGAATACCCTACGTAAAGTCATAGAAGCTTTAACACATTATATTTTCCACATAAATCAAACACATACTTCAAAGACTGGCATACAAGTTTTTTAAAAAAGAAATACAATCGATTTTTTAAACTTGTTTGGCTTGTCTTGACGGCTCCAGTTTATCAACATCAATGCTTTAACTAAGAATACGCCCTCTAACATTGAGTTTCTTTCCTCATTGTCTGTCGCTCTTACAGCCAAAATGCAAATGACTTAGTATCAGCGTGTTAATAGGAAAACGCGCCTCTTTCAATGCTGCTATCTATTCTTTGATGTTAAATGCATCTGCAAGGGTGTGGTAGAATTAATTTTCTTAATCTAAACAGACATTACGATCCAAAAACATTGATCCATGACTGATCCATCGTTATTCACTGCTAAATTTGTTGTAAAGAATAGCGGAAGAGAATGGGATGTTGTATGTCGGCGGCTTATTACTTGGCTAAGATATGGCACATTGTAAACCCATATCCGCTCCCACCTGTCACCAATATCCCCGGAAAACAATAACACGGCGGGTCGGTAAGCCAAGCAGGGTCGGCCAGCACATGGCAGTACACTCCCAAACACTGGAGAGTCTCAAGGTAGCTCAGAATTAATATCAACCATTGAACGACACAACATTGTTACTTTGTTTGTGAATTATACTGGTACGAACATAACACATGCTTCAGTCAGACAAAGTGTCAAAGTGTGTTTGTGAAGTGCGTGTGTTTGTGTGTAGTTTGTGTGAGTGTGTGCGCGTGTCTTTGTGGTTGGTGAATGGTGTGTAAGTGTGTAAGTGTATGTGTGCGGGTCTAGTGGGTGTTGAATAGTGTGTATGTGTGTGTGTGTGTGTGAACTGTGTGTTTCTAGTGGGTGGTATCTGGTGTTTGGTGTGTCTATTGGTTGGTACATGGTGTGTGGTGTGTGTAGTGAGTGTCTGTTGGGTGGAAGCTGGTGTGTAGTGTGTGTAGTGTGTGTCTAGTGGATTGTACATGGTGTGTGGTGTGTGTAGTGCTTGTCTGTTGGGTGGAACTTGGTGTGTTGGTGTGCGGAGTGCGTGTCTAGTGGTTTGTACCTGGTGTATGGTGTGTCTAGTGCTTGTCTAATGGGTGGTACCTGGTGTGTGGTCTGTCTAGTGCTTGTCTAATGGGTGGTACCTGGTGTGTGGTGTGTCTAGTGGGTGGTACCTGATGTGTGTGTGTATAGTGCATGTCTAATGGGTGGTACCTGGTGTGTGGTGTGTCTAGTTGGTGGTACCTGGTGTGTCTAGTTGGTGGAACCTGGTGTGTAGTGTGTGTAGTTCGTGTGCAGTGGGTGGTACTTCGTGTGTGATGTGTCTAGTGGGTATCTAATGGGTTGTACCTGGTGTGTAGTGTGAGTCCAGTGGGTGGCACTTGGGTGTAGTATATGTGTATTGTTTGTCTAGTAGGTGCTACCTGGTGTGTGGTGTGTCTAGTGAGTGGTTCCTGGTGTGTGGTGTGTCTAATTGGTGTCTACTGGGTGGAACCTGGTGTGTAGTGTGTGCAGTGCGCGTCTAATGAGTGGTTCCTCGTGTGTTGTGTGTCTAGTGCGTGTCTAGTTGGTGGTGTCTGGTGTGTGGTGTTCAGTGTGTGTCTAGTGGGTATTACCTGGTGTTTGGTGTCATGTGGATGGTACCTGGTGTGTAGTGTGTGTCTAATGGGTGGTACCTGGTGTGTAGTGTGTGTAGTGCGTATCTAGTGGGTGGTACCTGGTGCTTGGTGTGTCATGTGGATGGTACCTGGTGTGTGGTGTGTCAAGTGGGTGGTACCTGATGTGTAGTGTGTGTTCACAGGGTGGTACCTGGTGTGTGGTGTGTCTAGTGTGTGGTACCTTTTGTGTGGTGTGTGTAGTGCGTGTCTGTTGGGTGGTACCTGGTGTGTAGTATGTGTGGTGCGTGTCTACTGGCTGGGACGTGGTGTGTGGTGTTTAGTGCGTGTCTGTTGTGTGGAACCTGGTGTGTAGTGTGTCTAGTGGGTGGTGCCTTGTGTGTAGTGTGTCAAGTGGGTCCTACCTGGTGTGTGGTGTGTCTATTGGGTGGTACATGGTGTGTGGTGTGTGTAGTGTGTGTCTAGTGGGTGGTACCTGGTGGTTGGTGTGTCATGTGGATAATACATGGTGTGGTGTGTGTAGTGCGTGTCTGTTGGGTGGAACTTGGTGTGTAGTGTGTGTAGAGGGTGTCTAGTGGGTGGTGCCTTGTGTGTGGTGTGCGGAGTGCATGTCTAGTGGGTTGTCTTGTTGGTGTCTAGTGTGTGGAACCTGGTGTGTAGTGTGTCTAGTGGGTGGTACCTGATGTGTGGTGTCTCTATTGGGTGGTACCTCATGTATGGTGTGTAGTGTGTGCCTAGTGGGTTGTTCCTGACGTTTAGTGTGACTAGTTGCTGGTGCTTGGTGTGTATTGTGTGCAGTGCGTGTCTAATGGGTGGTGTCTGGTTTGTGGTATGTCTAGTGGGTGTCTATTGGGTGGAACCTGGTGTGTAGTGTGTGTAGTGTATGGTTCCTGGTTTAGTGTGTGTAGTGCGTGTCTAATGGAACGTGCCTGGTGTGTGTAGTGTGTCTAGTGGGTGTCTATTGGGTGGAATCTGGTGTGTAGTGTGTGTAGTGGGTTCTAGTGGCTTGTGCCTGGTGTGTAGTGTGTGTAGTGTGTTTCAAGTGTGTGGCACGTGGTGTGTAGTATGTGTAGTGCGTGTCTAGTAGGTTGTGCCTGGTGTGGTGTGTGTCTAGTGTGTGGTTCCCAGCGTGTGGTGTGTGTAGTGCGTGTCTAATTGTTGGTACCTTGTGTGTAGTGTGTGTAGTGGGTGTCTAGTGGGTGGTGCCTTGTGTTTGGTGTGTGTAGTGCTTGTCTAGTTGGTTGTACCTTGTGTGTGGTGTGTCTAGTGGGTGTCTATTGGGTTGAACCTGGTGTCTAGTGTGTGTAGTGGGTGTCTAGTGGGTGGTACCTCGTATGTAGCGTGTCTAGTGGGTGGTACCTGGTGTGTAGTGTGTGTAGTGTGTGTCCAGTGATTGGCACCTGGTGTGTAGTGTATGTAGTGCGTGTCTAGTGGGTGGTACATTGTGTGTAGTGCGTGTCTAGTAGGTGGTACCTGGTGTGTGGTGTGTCTAGCGGGTGGTACCTGGTGTATGTTGTGTCTAGTTGCTTTCTAGTGGGTGGTACCTGGTGGGTAGAGAGTGTAGTGCGTGTCTAGTGGGAGTTGCTTGGTGTGTAGTGTGTGGTACCTGGGGATGGTGTGTAGTATGTGTCTAGTGGGTGGTGCCTGATGTTTAGTGTGAATAGTGGGTGGTGCTTGGTGTGTATTGTGTGTAGTGCGTGTCAAATGGTGGTGCCTGGTTTGTGACGTGTCTCGTGGGTGTCTATAGGGTGGAACCTGGTGTGAAGTGTATGTAGTGTATGGTACCTGGTGTAGTGTGTGTAGTTTGTGTCTAGTGGATGGTGCCTGATGTGCAGTGTGTCTAGTGGGTGGAACCTGATGTGTATTGTGTGTAGTGCGTGTCTAATGGAACGTGCCTGGTGTGTAGTGTGTCTAGTGGGTGTCTATTGGGTGGAACCTGGTGTGTAGTGTGTGTAGTGGGTGTCTAGTGGCTTGTGCCTGGTGTGTAGTGTGTGTAGTGCGTGTCTATTAGGTTGTGCCTGGTGTGTGGTGTGTCTAGTGGGTGGTTCCCAGAGTCTGGTGTGTGTAGTGCGTGTCTAGTGGGTGGTACCTGGTGTGTAGTGTGTGTAGTGGGTTGTGCCTTATGTGTTGTGTGTGTAGTGCTTGTTTAGTGGGTGGTGCCCAGTGTGGTGTGTATGTAGTTCGTGGTATGTCGTGTGTCTAGTGTGTGGTGCCTGGTGTGTGGCTTTTTTGGTAGTACCTGGTGTGTAGTGTGTCTAGTGGGTAGTACCTGGTTTGTAGTGGTTGGAGTGTGTCTAGTGGGTCGTGCCTGGTGTATGGTGTGTGTAGTGTGTGTCTAGTGGGTGGTACCTGTGTGTAGTGTGCGTGTAGTTGGTGGTACCTGTTGTTTAGTGTGTTTCTCGTTGGTGGTACCTTTGTCTAGTGGGTGGTAACTGTTGTGTAGTGTGTGTAGCGCGTGTTAGTGGGTTGTATTTGGTGTGTGGTGTGTCTAGTGAGTAGTACCTTGTGTGTGGCCTGTGTAGTGCGTGTCTTGTGGGTGGTGCCTGGTGTGTAGTGTGTGTAGGGCGTGTCTAGCGGGTATTAAGTGGTGTGTGGTGTGGCTAGTGAGTGGTACCTTGTGTGTGTAGTCGGTGTAGTGCGTGTCTTGTGGGTGGTGACTGGTGTGTAGTGAGTGTAGCGCGTGTTAGTGGGTTGTATTTGGTGTGTGGTGTGTCTAGTGAGTAGTACCTTGTGTGTGGCCTGTGTAGTGCGTGTCTTGTGGGTGGTGCCTGGTGTGTAGTGTGTGTAGGGCATGTCTAGCGGGTATTAAGTGGTGTGTGGTGTGGCTAGTGAGTGGTACCTTGTGTGTAGTCGGTGTAGTGCGTGTCTTGTGGGTGGTGCCTGGTGTGTAGTGTGTGTAGGGCGTGTCTAGCAGGTATTAAGTGGTGTGTGTGGTGTGGCTAGTGAGTGGTACCTTGTGTGTAGTCGGTGTGTAGTGCGTGTCTTGTGGGTGGTGCCTGGTGTGTAGTGTGTGTAGGGCGTGTCTAGCGGGTATTAAGTGGTGTGTGGTGTGGCTAGTGAGTGGTACCTTGTGTGTAGTCGGTGTAGTGCGTGTCTTGTGGGTGGTGCCTGGTGTGTAGTGTGTGTAGGGCGTGTCTAGCGGGTATTAAGTGGTGTGTGGTGTGGCTAGTGAGTGGTACCTTGTGTGTAGTGAGTGTAGTGCGTGTCTAGTGGGTGGTGACTGGTGTGTAGTGAGTGTAGTGTGTGTCTTGTGGGTGGTGACTGGTGTGTAGTGAGTGTAGTGCGTGTCTTGTGGGTGGTGACTGGTGTGTAGTGAGTGTAGTGCGTGTCTTGTGGGTGGTGACTGGTGTGTAGTGAGTGTAGTGCGTGTCTTGTGGGTGGTGACTGGTGTGTAGTGAGTGTAGTGCGTGTCTTGTGGGTGGTGACTGGTGTGTAGTGAGTGTAGTGCGTGTCTAGTGGGTGGTAACTGGTTTGTGGTGTGTGTCTAGTTTGTAGTACCTGGTGTGTAGTGTGTGCCTAGTGGGTGGTTCCTGGTGTGCAGGGTGTGTAGTGCGTGTAGTGCGTGACTAGTGTGTGGTGCCTGTGAGTAGTGTGTGTCTAGTGTGTGGTGTCTGGTGTGTAGTGTGTGTAGTGTTTGTCTGGTGGGTGGTGTTTGGTGTGTAGTGCGTGTCTAGTGTGTGGTGCCTGGTGTGTAGTGTTTGTCTGGTGGGTGGTGTCTGGTGTGTAGTGTGTGTAGTGTTTGTCTGGTGGGTGGTGTCTGGTGTGTAGTGTGTGTCTAGTGTGTGGTAACTGGTGTTTGGTGTGTGTAGTGCGTGTTTAGTGTCTGTTGCCTGGTGTATAGTGTGTCTGGTGGGTGGTGTCTGGTGTGTAGTGTGTGTCTAGTATGTGGTAACTGGTGTTTGGTGTGTGTAGTGCGTGTCTAGTGTGTGGTGTCTGGTGTGTAGTGTGTGTAGTGTTTGTCTGGTGGGTGGTGCCTGGTGTGTAGTGTGTGTCTAGTGTGTGGTAACTGGTGGTTGGTGTGTGTAGTGTGTGTCTAGTGGGTGGTGCCTTGTGTGTAGTGTGTTTGGTGTGTGTAGTATATACTTTGAGGTAAGACTCGCCGTATTCGTTCCTCAAATACTTTGTTTTATCGATGATGTCTTTAACGACGAACAGAAATGTTTCCTGTTTCGCTATGTGATGTCTTTAATTGGAGTGTATGACTTTTCTGCGACTCCTCGCCTACGTTGATCCATAGAGGTAGAATTTGGTTGTATTGAAACGGTAGCCAATGACGTTGCTGACACCGCATCCCGTACTCTTATACAGCTTGTGTTTCAGGGAAGATATGGAGATCACTTATTACTTTTCATCAAATCAGTGGACCAATAATATATTACATAACTTGATGGGCTGAGAAGGATCTGGCGGTATGTTGTCATCTATTCACAAATCTATAATCAGTAATCCCATCGCTATCGCTAATCGTTGTGGGCTCTAAAGTTGCTCATTGTCAGATGTCTATCGTAAACATTGCTTCAGTTATTGGTTTGTATAATGTTTATGCTCACAAAATTGTCACATCGATGTAGATAGTGGCAGTATTCACACAAACAATCCAAGATGGACTCTGTTGTCTCCTTTTCACCATTACTGGCATACTTGACGATCAGCCCAGAGTATTGCATCCAGTAAGTGATATTTACGAGAAACACGTATGTTTTTGATGCTTCCAACTCAAATCAATAACTGTTGCGTTCATTCAAAGACAAACGCGGCGGAGTAATGTTTCAAAGTTACCACATTTATAAAACTGTTTTGGTGTTTCTGAATTTTACAATACTCTGTGAGCATTGTTCGCCAGATTCTCCGCCTGCTATATATTGCTGTAAGTAATGTAGGAACCACACAGCGTGGTTCAGCAACGTTAATGGAATAAGATCAGCTTTTGTTATTGCCCAACGGGCGGGGTTTGCGACAGAGGTACTTTTCGGTAAATATTTTCTTTACTTACTAAGTTCCTAAAGTAAGTTCATGTGAAAGTTGATTATTTGTTGCCTTGTTTTGGGGTAGACACAACATTGTGACATCAGATTCTTCAAATATATAATGATTCACGTGGCTTACAGTCCGATGGAAGTCATCGTGTGACGGCCTTTGGTAGCTTGAGTTTCACTGGTATACTTCTTGTAAGGATGATATCTTTGTTCCACTCATCCTCGGTATCTGTCACGATTCATGCGATGTGTTCTGTTCCTGAAGAAATATCTTCAACACGCATGTCACGAATTACTCTGGTTTCACTACACTGCGACGACCGGCCCACGTGGTCAACTACGGCAGCAAGTATGTCACACACGTCTGTAAACTATTGCATCAATGTCGGCCAGGTTGTTCGTGAAAGAATACAGCACGTCACGGCTCACTTTTAGATCTCAATATCAGTGGGTTTTATTGCCATGTCATTTACCTAAATCTCTGTCGATAAAACCAATATATTCAAAAAGGTTGAACATTGTGTATGTCTCTGTTATTAGACATAGGTAATTGTGTTTCCAGTTCCACTGGCCAGCGTTGTAATGTAGTCATATCCCTACACGAAGTGAGTTACCGCATCTGTTGGAGGCCATATCGTCTTAAACCTTTTGAATTGTGTGTCTGTTAGGAGAGTGTAATGTCGGTGGTTTGATCCCTGGTCGGGTTTGATCCCTGGTCGGGTTTGATCCCTGGTCGGGTCAAACCGACAAATTGTACATGACTGACCCTCGACATAAGAGGAATTATATAATAAATAAGGACTGGGCGGCTTGGATCCATATAAGTATTTGAGTGGGGCACCAAGCAGTGAGTCAATGTTACCCTCGATTCCCCTCGACCGAAAGTGAACCAATGCTTCCCTTGATTCCCCTCGACCGAAAGTGAACCAATGCTACCCTTGATTCCCTCGACCGACAATGCTACCCTTGATGCTCCCTCGACCAGCAGTGAACCAATGCTACCCTTGATTCCCTCGACCCAGTGAATGCTACCCTTGATTCCCCTCGACCGAAAGTGAATTCCCCTCGACCGAAAGTGAACCAATGCTACCCTTGATTCCCCTCGACCAGCAGTGAACCAATGCTACCCTTGATTCCCCTCGACCGACAGTGAAAGTGAACCAATGCTGAACCAATGCTTCCCTTGATTCCCCTCGACCGACAGTGAACCAATGCTACCCTTGATTCCCCTCGACCGAAAGTGAACCAATGTTACCCTTGATTCCCCTCGACCGACAGTGAACCAATGTTACCCTTGATTCCCCTCGACCGAAAGTGAACCAATGTTACCCTTGTTTCCCCTCGACCGAAAGTGAACCAATGCTACCCTTGATTCCCCCCAACCGACAGTGAACCAATGTTACCCTTGATTCCCCTCGACCAGCAGTGAACCAATGTTACCTCGATTCTTCTCGACCGACAGTGAACCAATGTTACCTCGATTCCCCTCGACCAGCAGTGAACCAATGTTACCTTGATTCCCCTCGACCAGCAGTGAACCAATGTTACCTTGATTCCCCTCGACCAGCAGTGAACCAATGTTACCTTGATTCCCCTCGACCAGCAGTGAACCAAAGTACTGACGCTTACTCAGCACACAAAGCATGTTTCTACTTGGTTTTCTTTTTCATATATATGTTTCGTAATTGGAATTAAAACTTAACAATCGCTTAATTTACAACTGCTAAGACAAGATCAATGTAACTGCTTTTTCGGCACAAACTCACAACATTTTAAACATAGTAGGTGTAATGTGGTTCCACGTTCTTTTCTTACCTCAATCCTTATTGAACTAAAATATTTTCACACAAAATTACCAAACCACAGATTACTTTTTGCCAACTGTTACTGGAATGAGTTATCGATAGAGAAACATAATCAAATTATACAACAGTTCTTTCAAAACTTGGTACTTTCTTTAGCCCCTCAGCTGGATGTAAGAACATTAGATCTCTATCCAGCTATATTACTCCCAGAGCGACAATCGGAACATGTGCACGAACGGTACTGGAACCTGTACATCCACATGCGTGCATTATTGATTGATGGATTATGCGTCTGACATATGAAGCATGGGGACTGATTACTGGCGCTTTATTCTTACCGTTTTAATGTCCGGGAAGGGTTACATAGATCGTTCAACCTTTTACTTTTAATTCGACCCTTGGGACATCCTCACATGCACACCTGAAGGTCATCGCCAACAGTTTAGCACAGGTGAGAGGTGAAACTAACCTCGACGATGCGAGTTTGCTGTTATGGATACTTTTTCACAAACAGTGTGCAGTAACTGACATAGACACATTGCTTGACATGTAACATGCTGTTGTCCGTAACCTCTGTGTGGCGTATGGTGTGTGGTGCGTTGAGTGTGGTGTGTGGTGTGTGGTGGTTGGTGTGTGATGTGTGGTGTGTGCCGTGTGATGTGTGGCGTGTAAAGTGTGGTGTGTGGTGTGTTGAGTGTGTTGAGTGTTGTGTGTGGTATGTGGTCTGTGGTGTGTGTTGTGTGATGTGTGGCGTGTGGTGTGTGGTGTGTTGAGTGTGGTATGTGGTATGTGTTGTGTGTTGTGTGATGTGTGGTGTGTGATGTGTGGTATATGGTGTGTTGAGTGTGGTCTGTGGTGTGTTGAGAGTGTTGAGGGTGGTATGTGGTATGTGGTGTGTGGTGTGTTGAGTGTATTGAGTGTGGTGTGTTGAGTGTGTTGAGTGTGGTGTGTGGTATGTGGTGTGAGGTGTGTTGAGTGTATTGAGTGTGGTATGTTGAGTGTGGTGTGTTATGTGTGATGTGTGGTGTGTTGAGTGTGTTGAGTGTAGTGTGTTATGTGTGGTGTGTGGTGTGTGTTGAGTGTGTTGAGTGTGGTGTTTGGTGTGTTGAGTGTGGTGTGTGGTGTGTGGTGTGTTGAGTGTATTGAGTGTGGTCTGTTGAGTGTGGTGTGGTGTGAGGTGTGTTGAGTGTGTTTAGTGTTATGTGTGGTGTGTGGTGTGTTGTGTGTGTTGAGCGTGTTGAGTGTGGTGTTTGGTGTGTTGAGTGTAGTGTGTGTTGTGTGGTGTGTGGTGTGGTGGTGTGTGTGTTGAATGTTTTGAGTGTGGTGTGATGAGTGTGGTGTGTTGAGTGTTGTGTGTGGTTTGTGGTGTGTGGTGTGTTGTTTGTGGTGTATGGTGTGTGGTGTGTTGAGTCTTGAGTGTGGTGTGTTGAGTGTGGTGTGTAGTGTGTTAAGTGGGTTGAGTGTGGTGTGTGGTGTGTGATGTGTGGTGTGTGGTCTGTTGAGTTTGCTGAGTGTGGTATGTGGTATGTGGTGTGTGTTGTGTGGTGAATGGTGTGTTGAGTGTTCCGTGTGGTGTTTGGTGTATTGTGTGTGGTGTGTTGAGTGTGGTGTGTGATGTGTGGTGAGTGGTGTGGTGAGTGTGTTGAGTGTGGTGTGTGGTATGTGGTCTGTGGTGTGTTGTGTGATGTGTGGTGTGTTGAGTGTGGTGTGTATTGTGTTGAGTGTGTTGAGTGTGGTATGTGGTATGTGGTGTGTGTTGTGTTATGTGTGGTATGTGGTGTGTTGAGTGTGGTCTGTGGTGTGTTGAGAGTGTTGAGTGTGGTATGTGGTATGTGGTGTGTAGAGTGTTGAGTGTTGAGTGTGGTGTGTGGTGTGTGTTGTGTGATGTGTGGTGAGTGGTGTGTTGAGTGTGTTGAGTGTGGTATGTGGCATTTTTTTTGTTGTTATGTGTTGTGTGGTCTGTTGAGTGTTGACTGTGGAGTGTGGAGTGTGGTGTGTGGTGTGTTGTGTGTGGTGTGTTGAGTGCGTTGAGTGTGGTATATGGTATGTGGTATGTGTTGTTCGTTGTGTGTTGTGTGTTGTTTGTTGTGTGTTGGGTTGAGTGTGGTGTGTTGTGTGTTGTGTGTGTGTGTGTGTTGTGTGTGTTGTGTGTGGTATGTGGTGTATTGTGTGGGGTGTGGGGTGGTGTGTGGTGTGTGGTTTGTTGTGTGTGGTGTGTTTGAGTGTGGTGTGTTGAGTGCGTTGAGTGTGGTATGTGGTACGTGTTGTGTGGTGTGTTGTGTGCGTTGTGTTGTTTGTGTTGTGTGTTGTGTGGTGTGTCGTGTGTTGGAGTGTTGTGTGGTGTGTCGTGGTGTGTGGTGTGTTGAGTGTGGTGTGTGGTGTGTATTGTGTGGTGAGTGGTGTGGGGTGGGATATTGTGTGTGTTGTGTTGTGTTGTGTGGTGTGTGTTGTGTATTGTTTGGTGTGTTGTGTGTGGTGTGTGGTGTTGTGTGTTGTGTGGTGTATTGTGTGTGGTGTGTGGTTTGTTGTGTGTTGTGTGTGTTGTGTTGCGTGTGGTGTGCTGTGTGCGTTGAGTGTGGTATGTGGTGTGGGTTGTGTGGTGTGTGGTGTGTAGTGTTCGGTGTTCGGTGTGCGGTGTGCGGTGTCTTGTGTTGAGTGTGGTGTGTTGAGTGTTGAGTGTTGAGTTTGGTGTGTGGTGTGTTGAGTGTGGTTTGTGGTGTGATGTGTGAGGTGTGTTGATTGTGGTGTGTGGTGTGTGGTATGTGATATGTGGTGAGTGGTGTGTGGTGTGTGGTGTGTGGTGTGTGGTGTGTGGTGTGTGGTGTGTGGTATGTGGTCTGTGGTGTGTGGTATGTGGTATGTGGTATGTGGTGAGTGGTGTGTGGTGTGTGTTGTGTGGTATGTGGTTTCTGGTGTGTGATGTGTGGTATTAGGTATGTAGTGAGTGGTGTGTGGCCTGTGGTGTGTGGTGTGTGGTATGTGGTGAGCCGTGTGTTGAGTGGTATGTGGTATGTGGTATGTAGTGAGTGGTGTGTGGCCTGTGGTGTGTGGTGTGTGGTATGTGGTGAGCCGTGTGTTGAGTGGTATGTGGTATGTAGTGAGTGGTGTGTGGCCTGTGGTGTGTGGTGTGTGGTATGTGGTGTGTGGTATGTGATATGTGTTGTGTGGTTTGTTGAGTGTGGTGTGTGATGTGTGGTTTGTAGCCTGTTGAATGTGTTGAGTGTGATATGTGGTATGTTGTGTGTGTTGTGTGTTGAGTGTGGTGTGTGGTGTGGTGTGTTGAGTGTTGAATGGGTTGAGTGTGTTGAGTGTGGTATGTGGTGTGTGATGTGTGGTGTGTGGTGTGTTGAGTTCGTTATGTGGTCTGTGGTGTGTGGTTTGTTGTGTGGTGTGTGGTGTGTTGTGTGGTGTGTGATGTAGTGTGTGTGGTGTGGTGTGTGGTGTGTGGTTTGTTCTGTGTTGTGTGTGGTGTGTTGCGTGTGGTGTGTGGTATGTGGTGTGTGGTGTGTTGAGTGTGGTATGTGGTGTGTGGTGTGTGGTGTGTAGTTTGTGGTGGGTTAAGTAACTCAAATGCAAATAGATGGTGTAGCTTGTAGACAAAATATACTTCGCCTTTTCACCAAGTGTCATCAGTATTTTTTCATCATAAAATGTTAATGTTTGCCATTTACAATGAATGGAATCCTTGTCAGCAGACATTCCAGACTGACAGCTCTCTGCCAGGAATGTTTCATACCATATCATCTATAGGTGTGACACCAGCTCAGAACAAAAAAACCAAGCCTCTAAATGATCGACCTGTTTCTGCAGGGTTGGGTCACTGATGCAAGCTGGAACCCACATTTAGCCCAATATGTTCCTCGGTATGTCATCTTTATACCATGATGCCACTTAAACAATGTCCGCAGAGCCCGCTTGACGGATTCCTCTATAGAACATATCAGGACCAAATAACGAACATCTTTCCTCTGTGAGACCAATTTACGCTGTAGTTATCAACACTCGAGCAACCACAGCAATGGTAGGTAGACAGATCGTGCATGCGGGCTTTTGTAATGACTTCATGGATTCGTTACGCAGACATTGAGGTATTGCTATTTGCCAAACATTGTACTTCTGTACACGTAGACTGATGGAAACACGTGCACTCGTGTAAATCTCCAGTCAATCACAGCTAGTGAAACCTCCTCACCGGACCAGTTTTAGGTACAGGGATACGTATTTCTGTGACAACATACATTCCACGAGACTGCATGCCAAGAGGGATGATTTCCTCTTTCCAATAGAAAACTTACAAGTCTTTGGATACTTGAACCCATATTGTAGGCAGACAGTCGTTGGATACTTAGATCCATATTTGTAGGCAGAGCGTCGTTAGATAGTTAGATCCATACTGTAGGCTGAGCGTCGTTTGGTATTTAGACCCATATTGTAGGCTAAGTGTCGTTGGATACTTAGACCCATATTGTAGGCAGAACGTCGTTGGATACTTAGACCCGTATTGTAGGCTGAGTGTCGTTGGATACTTAGACCCATATTGTAGGCAGAGGGTCGTAGGATACTTAGATCCATTTTGTAGGCAGAGCGTCGTTTGATACTTAGACCCGTATTGTAGGCAGAGCGTCGTTTGATATTTAGACCCATATTGTAGGCTAAGTGTCGTTGGATACTTAGGCCCATATTGTAGGCAGAACGTCGTTGGCTGCTTAGACCCATATTGTAGGCAGGGCGTCGTTGGATACTTTGACCCATTTTGCTTAGATCCCTGTTGTAGTCTGTGCGTCACTAGAAACGTAGAACCGTGACGTATTATGTGCGTCGTTGGATACTTAGATCCTTATCGCAAACGGTGTGTCGCTGGGTACGTAAATACTTATGTAGACTATGTGTCGGCAAAATACAGTAATTAAATTTATTGATGCAATTTTAATGAAATTGTCTTTCAAAATATCCTGAGTTCCCTTAAATTGCTGGATCAGATGGATCAATACAAGCCGTCTCAGGAACGTCTTTAAATATACGAGTCATATTAAGAAGCAATCATTATTCCAACATGTAATGTTTTCATTATTGTACTTTTAGAGTTTCTGTTCAAATAGGAGATATTCCAGGACCTAAATAAATATAAACTGCCCTTGTCTCTGTATCCTCAATTATACCACTGTGACTTAACACAATCAATATCTTTTGTTCATAATTAACGAGGTAACTCGACTTGTAATAAAAGTATAATATTGACATGCGTCCTACCCCATTAAACTATCCACCTACAGCTAGATCAATGATGCCGCACCAATCCCCATTACACAAAATATCATAAACGCCACAAAAGGCAACTCAGCTTGTTAACCCTCTAACAGGTTACAGAGCGACAACAGTTACCGAGTCTCCGGTTGATGGCCCGATACACGCACCAACAGTTGTCTTCCAAACACAAGCGATCGACAAATCACATGGAGGACGAAGTCCCAGGACGACAGCCTCCCTGCACCGCTGTGGACCTCCCTGCTATGCTGTAGACTAATGAAAAGCCATTACACAAACCGTTTCCATTGAAAGATACCGCGAACTAGAAACCCAACCCAGATTGTGTCCTAAACGAAATTGTAGTGGAAGAAAGCCCCGACAATTGTATTCATTAATCGGTAGCTGTTCTACCAAACCAACCATCAAAACCAGTGCCATTATGGTCCGAAAATGAACGCATTATTAAAGTATTATGAACCAAAACACGATGCTTTCAGCCTCTGTTCCTGGCAATGTCTATTATGACACTGGCGGACTCGCTTTGTCTCTGTCGTCCAAGGAGAGCGAGCAGAACATGGGACGGTGGCTTTCTCTATGACGCGCGGCCACGTGATCACACCATTAGCATTTGTTTCCGACTCTTACGCCTCCAAGGGTTGAGGAAAGTTTTATAAACCACGGGTAAGATCCTGCCTCGTCCATTCCCTCCTCAGACCGACACCAACACACATCAGGTAGGGAACTTTTATTCCATGCAGCATAATCTCGGCTCCGGTGATCCACGGTAGCGCTGGGCGAATATATGATATCTCGCACTTCTTTGTTACTATAGTACATGGCTTTGCAGGATTCCTTGTCTCAGCTGAAACACGGATACTTATATTGTTAGCGATGTATTTGAATTATAACGGTTGATAGAAAATCTTTTTGTGATCTCTTAAAATGTCAGAACTGAATGTATTTTTTTATAAACTGAGAACATTCCAAATTATTTGATGATATTCAGGCAAGAAAATCATCAGATTTCGTTTGGATGTGACCAAATTTGACTGTTTAATCTTTAAGTAGAAAAATATTGAAGTCCCAGAATGTCGTTCATGGATTAAAATTTGTTGCATGATAAATTAGTCAAAGGTAAGTCTAAGAAATCTGGGAATTTAAACTAATTTGGCCTGAATGTTGTAATCCTCGCGTTTCGTTTCCTGTTTTAAGGATAAATTGTCATAAAAAGAAGAAACTTAAGATGAAATATAAATTTTCTTCAGAATTTATTCGGAAGTACATTTTATGGTTCTTTCATGATCGCTGTTTCAAAAGAACACGCATTATGTTCTCAATTTCCACTGGATATCAAATTCTCTTTTAATGAAAATTTATAATTTACAAACATGAGCGCCGTCGTGCTGTCAAAGTATGTGTTTGTCTGAAGGTAGCTCGTTAGTCGACATCGGCGGGATCTAGAAACTGGATAAGGTTATTGGATTGGACTTAGTGACCGTGAGGGGGGCGGAATCCATATTTCGTTTGTACAGCGGCTTCTTGTTTTTGTAGTTTTCTTGAGAACGAGGGTACATAGCTAGTGACTGGGGTTCTCTTTCTCTGGATGGTTTAACGGGGTCGCGAAATATGGTTAAGGCTGTAACTTGATGTAAATGTATTCAGTGAAGCGCCTGGTTTACAAAACACAAAGGCATACAATGAACAGCACCATCAGCTTCAAGCTCTATGTTGAACTACAACCTCTAATGCTCATCCCCGTAGCAAATCGTAACTACTTTGGAAGTTGAAATTGGCCATGATCTTCGATTAATCGTACGCATGTGAGAGTGACAGAAATAATGGTCAGTGTCTGATAGTGGCTGGTGTGGATTACCGAGTTCCATTGCGTGGCATCACGTCTACTCTGAGAATACATATTGCTAGCTGTTTCTATTGCATGAACATTTAGGCGCTCGGTTTCACGTATGAAGAGCCACGGCAGAAGGTTCAACCTACATGTCACAACCCTAGCATATATGTGTGATGATTAGGGATGCAGAAAATAATTTAGTAAAACTATTTTTAACAGTTTGTATTTGAGTATCTGAATATAATTCATCGTGAAACAAGAAGAAATAAAACATGGGTTGAGTTTTATCTCAGGGACCTGGCGCACGTAGTTTAAGTAGTTTCAGAGGCATTAAGGCAAATATGATTCACAGGGAAAATTGTTTAGCTGAGAGAAACTTAAAAACGTTCCGTGTGACGCTAGGGCCGCTTGGCACCTATGTCTTGTTCACTCTCGCTATGCTTATTGCACGAATGCTGCACGGTCGGCATCACGCTTGGCCTATAGGGCTGAACTGTTGGCGATGTCGTATTGATTTCATTGTGTGAGACAATCACTCCAGGAGAGCTGTGGATTAGCGCAGTAAACTGTCAAATATAGTTACAACAGCATGTTTCAAAATGATCTTCGATGGCTCTTCTTCGCGCACGTAATGAGACGATTTCAATGAAGTATCTGCTTTGCAGGTCGCTGGATGGTGTTAAACTCGAGACACGCTCACACATGGTGCCGTCGTTCTACACCGACGTTTACATACGACACCGTAACACACTTATATATACATGCTTGAGAAACTTGTTCCAAGAAAGACATGTCTGTTTCAATATGTTTGAAAGAGCAATATATGTAACCTTTTTAGGAAAACGCAGAGATGTAATTAGTTCTTTTATAAAATGCCCGACTCGTGAAGAACTTCAAAAGATGTCGTTTATTCTAAATAATGTTTCATGTAAAATGTTCAGTGAATCCCTCGATGCCCATCGTCCCATATATATATAGGACATGCAGATTCGATATAGGATCTCTGCTGATTATAAACGATTGTGATCTTTGATGTGTGTTTGATGTCCAAATGCTGGCGGTGTCTTCAAGAGGTGGCATTTGGCAGGTCGGTAGCACCTGATACAAGGCTAGGTAGGGCAACTGTATATGTCAGTGAGGTTGTTTCCCGTTGGAAGCATGTTTTCGTTATTCATGGCGAGGACTGAAAGCATGCCCTCTTTCATATGTCCACATAACGGTAATGCTTGCCTTAAAATACACCAGTCCGTCTGTGCGCCGCACTCGACTGAGAACTAAGACCTTGGGGCGGTTGACCGTGGCAGTCTGAGACAGTGTAGTTCTTTCATTTTCCAAGTAATTTCAGCAGTGATATTATGAAAGAGAAACATTGATTTTATCGAGTAGAAAAGTGTCTTTATTGACCAGTACGATGGTTTCTTTCTAACTATCTCAACATTTCTATACTCTCATCCCTTAAACCACCATCAACTCCATACTAACCACCCCAGCGCTACTATTGCGCCTCCGTCCCCGACTACATTGTCGTGCATTTCACACTTTGAGTGGCACCGAGGACCTGTGGCTGGTTCTTACCTGGTCCTCAACATGTCTCGTCAACGTCCGTCTTATCCAGATTAGCATGCATGTTTTAGTATGGTCTATGTCGCTGGTATTTACTGATTGCTGTCCACACCTTTGTTGTCGCCTGTCTTAGACCCCCGCGATTGTCTACACTTCTATTGTCGCCTGTCTTCACCCCGCGATTGTCCATGTCTTCGATTGTCGCCTGTCTTCCACCCCCGCGATTGTCCATACTTCTAAAATCGCCTGTCTATTCCGCGATTGTTCATAGGTTCATTGTCGCCTGTCTTCCACCCCCGCGATTGTCCATACTTCTAAAATGGCATTGTGTATTCCATGCTTCTATTGTCTACCTCTATTGTCGCCTGTCTTCCACCCCCGCGATTGTCCAAATTTCTATTGTCGCCATACTTCCACCCCCGCGATTGTCTACCTATATTGTCGCCTGTCTTCCACCCCCGCGATTGTTCATAGTTTCATTGTCGCCTTTCTTCCACCACCGCGATTATCTACCTCTATTGTCGCCTGTCTTCCACCCCCGCGATTGTTCATAGTTTCCATTGTCGCCTGTCTTCCACCCCCGCGATTGTTCTACCTCTATTGTCGCCTGTCTTCCACCCCCCGCGATTGTCCATAGGTTCATTGTCGCCATACTTTTTCTTCCACCCCGCGATTGTTCATAGTTTCATTGTCGCCTGTCTTCCACCCCCGCGATTGTCCATATTTCTATTGTCGCCTGTCTTCCACCCCCGCGATTGTTCATAGGTTCATTGTCGCCTTTCTTCCACCCCCGCGATTGTCCATGCTTCTAAAATGGCATTGTGTATTCCATGCTTCTATTGTTGCCATACTTCCACCCCGCGATTGTCCACCTCTATTGTCGCCTGTCTTCCACCCCCGCGATTGTCCATACGTCTATTGTTGTTCATTATTGCCGACTATTGTCCCTGTCCACTACGATTGTCCATATATTGTTCCATTGTCGCCTCGATTCTTCTGTCACCCCCCGCGATTGTCCACACTTCTATTGTCGCCCGTCTTCCCCTGCCCCGCGATTGTTCATAGGTTCATTGTCGCCTTTCTTCCACCCCGCGATTGTCCATTGTCGCTTCTAAAATGGCATTTCTATTGTCGCCCTTATAGACCAGCACATGCTTCTATTGTTCCTTTACTGTGACCCCGCGATTGTCCTACACTTCTATTGTCGCCTGTCTTCCACCCCCGCGATTGTCCATACTTTCTATTGTCGCCATTCTTCCACCCCCGCGATTGTCCATAGTTTCTATTGTCGCCTGTCTTCCACCCCCGCGATTGTCCATACTTACTATTGTCGCCGATTGTCTTCCACCCGCCGCGATTGTTCGATTAGGTTCTCTTGTCGCGCCTTTCTTCCACCTCTCTTGTCCCCCCGCGATTGTCCATCGTCTTACTTCCACTCCAGGATTGTTTATATCGGCTTGCTTCTACCCCCGCAATTGTCCACCTCTTTTGTCGCCCCCGCGATTGTCCGCACTATTGTCGCTTTACTTCCGATCTGCGATTGTATACCTCTATTGTCGCCTTACTTCCACCGCCGCGATTGTCCACACTTCAATTGTCGCCTTACTTCCATCCCCGCGATTGTCCTCACTATTACCGCCTTACTTCCACTCCGCGATTGTCCACACTATTGTCGCCCCTTACTTCCATCCCTGCGATTGTCCACACTATTGCCGCCTTACTTCCACCCCGTGATTGTCCACACTATTACCGCCTTACTTCCACTCCGCGATTGTCCACACTTCTATTGTCGCCTTACTTCCACTCCGCGATTGTCCACACTATTACCGCCTTACTTCCGTCCCCGCGATTGTCCACACTATTGTCGCCTTACTTCCACCCCGTGATTGTCCACACTATTACGGCCTTACCTCCGTCCCGCGATTGTCCACACTTCTATTGTCGCCTTACTTAAACCCCCGAAATAGTGTGCTTCACTACTCCGTTCTTTTAACCCTCCTCCCAAAAGGCTGGGGCGTGGCTGGGAGGAGTTATACTGAACACAGCCCGCACACAGGAAGGCAAGTACACCGTATATGATGCAGAGATATCACGAGGATATTTTAACCATGTTCTGGACAATACAGTGTGAATGTAGAACAGTGTGTTCTAAATATTCTAATTCAACAAACCGACGCATTAATATCGAAACAACTTGCACGTTTTACATTGGCCATGTGAACCTGTAAATTAAGCAAACATGATGCCGCTGAAAGAAAACATTTTCTTTTATATTTTATTTCTGTATCGATTTCGGTGTGGAAGCACTGTTTTTGTGGTAGGTAGAAGCTACTTGGTGTTCGCCTCGCCGACGGCAAGCCACACACAGACACGCCGTTGGACTGTTTCTGTAGATATATTATGACATTATCTGCCAGTGGAAGCCTACAATATATCAATCCACCCAAACACAAGCCGACCCATCAGACATGGGGATTTGAAATGGCAATACGATCCCTCATGTCGGATGATTATATAGCTGTAAGGAGATAAGTGCGGTAGATGGCATCATTAAGGGGATTTCAAAGATGCAGGCTTTGCTGTGATCCCTTGTAGCGTTCACTCAGCATCCAGTCAGTGTCCACTCAGCATCCAATACGTGTCCAGGCAGTGTCCAGTACGTGTCCAGTCAGCATCCAATACGTGTCCAGTCAGTGTCCAATACGTCTCCAGTCAGTGTCCAGTACGTGTCCAGTCAGTGTCCAATACGTCTCCAGTCAGTGTCCAATACGTGTCCAGTCAGTGTCCAGAACGTGTCCAGTCAGTGTCAAATACGTCTCCAGTCAGTGTCCAGTACGTGTCCAGTCAGTGTCCACTCAGCATCCAATACGTGTCCAGGCAGTGTCCAGTACGTGTCCAGTCAGCATCCAATACGTGTCCAGTCAGTGTCCAATACGTGTCCAGTCAGTGTCCAGAACGTGTCCACTCTGGGTCCAATACGCCTCCAGTCAGTGTCCAGTACGTGTCCAGTTAGTGGACAGTTAGCATCCAATACGTGTCCACTCAGCATCCAATACGTGTCAAGGTTGTGTCCAGTACGTGTCCAGAAAGATGTCATACGGCATTCATTGTTCTGGAACATCAAAGTTTCGATAAGTTCTTTGAGTGGCATGTTTAGAAGTTGGTGAATCAGATAAGGACAAACTTTATGGATGAACAGCTTCTTTATTCGGATGATACAGATTCTTGTATTGTTGTCAAGCAAGTATGACATGCTTGTGTATGACATGCTTGTGTATGACATGCTTGTATACTTGCTTGACAACAATACAAGAATCTGTATCGAAACGTCGCATCATCCGAATATAGAAGTTGTTCATCCATAAAGTTTGTCCTTGTCCAGTTTCGATGTCATGAGGCGAGTCCGAACAGTTGCTACAAATATATTGTGCCACATCAAAAATATGGATGCCTATTTGATTTTTGGGATTTTCATTTTCGGATATAAATCAAGTAACAGATATACATTTAAGCTTTACCATTCGCATTTCTGTCTAAACGTCAAAGATTTTGCTGGGTGAGGTTGCAATGTATTACCAAGTTACCGTATTCAGGTGTGACAACGTATCAGTGTAATACGACATGGGGCACAGTAACGAAAATAATCCACAATTAAGACAGGAGTGGGTGAGTTGGGCTTTACGCCGTTTTTAGCAATATTCCATCAATATCACGGCAGACGACACCAGAAATGGGCTTCACACAATGTATCATGTCGGGAGCGAACGCTTTAACCACTGGGCAATCCCACCGCCCCATCAAGACAACAGGGCACACTAGAGCTTACTGGTCATTATCCCCTGGCCTTTATATACATGTGCACGGACTATACACTGGGCCTTTCTGTTTGGTGAAATTGCTATTAAGTCTTACATGTTTTGGGTATGTACGAGCAATGTATGACGTACACGTGACGTACACGGGACGTGTAGGTGTAGGTATGTCCCAGACACAAGGGAAACACCGCCTTTAGTGGGGCTCTTCTTTATGCCTTAATCCACCGTATGCTGAGTAGGTTGCGCCTTCCAGACACCTGGACAGATCACAGTCAGTACCGTACCCGTGCTCGCAAACAGGTAACTCCCTCATTTCTTCACACACCACGAAGTTGTTGGAAGCACGTTAATCCCATCCGGTTGGTGTGACGTGGCATATCTCACATGAATGGGTTTCAGCGTGACGAGAGTTTGACCTCAAGATAACTCATTAACTCGTCAATCGAAGCTTATGATGTCAGTTACTGGATCGTCTGTTTCAGACCCCATTATTTACAAACGTCGTCATATAGCTGGAAACGTTAAAATAAACCCAACTAATTTGACTGCAGTAGGTCCTGATGCTGACCATTGCCCTGGTATAAGAGGAGCAACGACAATGCTGCTACCCCATCTCCAGCGAGTTAATGCGTTAAACTCATTCGGGTTATCCAAGTTCCACTGTATTGTTATGTATAATCCAAAGTAGGACTCTTTATGTCGCTCTCGTTCTTCGAAATAATATTAATAAGTTTGGAACTTATCTACGGTAATCAAATTTCCAACACCGACGGAGCCTGCTTGAATATTGGGAAGGTTAATTTTGTTTGATGGAGATATGTCTTCTAAAACTCATCCAAGAATATGCAACATTCCCAAAATCGATTTACGTTTCGCTAGATGTTCGTGTATTTTCATCCCTGAGGATCATACATTGATTCAACACCAGGACGATTTCATTAGATTGGCTCCACAATTTGATTAGAACCCTCCGTCGTGATTCACATTTGTTTCAGTATTGAGAATTCAAAATGTTCTTTGACCGTTGACGTAAATGTTGAGCACAGGGTATATAAAAATGAAAATTTAAGTAGATGGTTTTCAACATTCCAAAGCAGGAAAGTATATCACATGGAACACGCTGAATTAAACTGAGTGTCAATATCAAGAAGTTTAGATCTTACGCAAATTTAATGTAAATTCATTTGTGTCCACGGAAAGAACAGACATAACTATATTAACCTTTCTATTTCTCTTACGCAACGAACCAATTGTGCTAAAGCAAAAATAGTTATTTGTACGTCACGTATATTTTTACGCTGGAGGCAATCTTAAAGTTTACAGACGTCTTTTTTTGTCAGCGTGTGACATTTTAATGGATGAAGATACTGAAGCAGTTTGAGCGTACGTAATGAATAGTCACTGTTTAAAGAAAACTTGCTGGTTAAAAATATATGCAGTTACTTAACATGTCAATAAATTCAGATTAAGACAGTTGATGAGTTGAATTCAGAGATCCGGTGAGATTTGTTCGGGTTTTTTTAAGTATACAGATTCGGATACTGATATAAGGTTACCAAGCTGTTAACGCAGTACGTCGTGTTATAAATAATAAGAAGTTGACATCCATAACACTTGTTTAACTTATGCATTCCACTTCTAAATGCCCCTCAAAGATTTGAGCCGGGCGATCATGTTCGATTCCACCATATTGGTACAATATGTATGTGTGCTTGTCAAGAACACACTCCCGTAATGACGACAGTGTCGAATGACCTCTTCAATTAAATTGTTCTATAAAGTTCTTGGATAAGTATTCTTATCGAGGGCGCCGTACTTCGCTGTGGTTCGTTGTGCCCCTTGTGGAGGAACGTTCCACTGATCGGCGGTTCAGCTCTCTGTTTCGTCCTTATAATGATTAGGGAATTCACTCTGGTGCCAAGCAAATAGCACCTGCCTCAGTGTCTTCCCACGTCAAGCTGACACACCATGATATACCGGAAACATTACTGACAGCGGCGTATAAAGCCCAACAGCATCACTTCCCAGTCTGTGACGTTCTGTAAATAAAATATACAGAGCATATAGATAGATATCTTCAATGCACTTCAGTCGAGTTTTACTGGGTTTCAGCAGTTTTACAACCATATCACGGTAGCGGACAATGAATCTTGGTGTTGCGAACGAGGATTATTGGCGTTGCCAACCAAACTTATATCAACTAGGCATTTCCATTACATAACGACTGGGAGTCTGCATACCTTGGAGGTGTGCAGGATGTTGGTTGGCATTGTTGGCTCACTTCACCTACTAACATATCTTCCACCCCCGGCAAGAAGATGGCGAATGTAAAACACATCCCGGGGTGGCTGATCTTACGTTACGGAAACAGACCAGCCCAGAACTCAACGTGACAAACGTGCCTCGTTTCTGTGCTCCATGGCCAACTATCTCGCGGGATCTGCGGATTGTGTGCACATGCATATAGTCGGGTTGTATGGACCGATGACCCGGACAATTAGACTTACAGCATGATAGAACTCTGTGACTCGAAGCAGGGCGTCATGCAAGTGTCTGCAGAACAACAGACAACTGACACAGATAGAGGACGTAGCGGGAATCTATTATTGATGATACATCTTTACCCAGGGACCTCAGGTGACGTCTCAGGAGGGTAACTGATATCAGTACGCAGGTGCCATTACATACGTGTACAATGCCGTGTTACGTGGAAATACACTTTCTGCAATATCCATTGCATTGGCAGATGTCAACATGGTAATACCGTAACTCTAACGTTTGTCTCTGACATGGTAATACTTTTAACGTATGAATATACATGCAGATCGTACACAAGGGAGACGCTGGTCCGCGGAACAGAGAAGTAATGGCGTTGTTTAAACATTCTCTACACAGACACAAATACCAAACAGCACAGTAAAAGTAACAAAGCAGCTCGACAAATGACCTCGGTTGTGTGTGCAGTTATCTCATGACACTCATATCTCCGAGAGTATGAACCTGAGAAAACTCTGCTAGTTGTAATAGGCGTGGGTCTTGTTCCTGACATCGATCACTGGTTTGTACGGTCCAGCTTTGGGTTGTGAAGAAGGCGCCTTGTTACCAATCTGAGAACCCTGATGTAGGGATTAAAAGAAGCGACAAAACCCTTTCCACATTCATAAGAAATATCTGCCAAATCGGGTCTGAACCAGACACTCCAGTGATTGTCACCATGCGATACGATGACAGAGCATGTGTTTATGAATCACCATGAAATAGTGATGATAAATGTTGGCGAAATGACACGCGTGCTGCAAAGTAGCTCCAAGGATAATTTGTTTAATGGATATAATAAGAACATTAATTATATTTCAGTTTTGCAAAACTTCAAATTGGCAAACAGAATACTTTCCTGTGTAAAATACCAGTAGCCAGTGTTAGATGTTACTGGCAACACAGTACGGTTAGATGTTACTGGCAACACAGTACGGTTAGATGTTACTGGCAACACAGTACGGTTAGATGTTACTGGCAACACAGTACGGTTAGATGTTACTGGCAACACAGTACGGTAATGCGAACTACTAAATCGTGCGTATCTTGTTCTCCATACTCCCGGGTCTCAACTAACGAGTACTCCTG
Source organism: Haliotis rubra (assembly GCF_003918875.1). NCBI lineage: Eukaryota > Metazoa > Mollusca > Gastropoda > Lepetellida > Haliotidae > Haliotis > Haliotis rubra. Next base: position 798,940 of record NW_025767004.1, read on the forward strand.
TACTACAACTACAGCAATTGTAATCCTCACATATGGTGCTGGTGCTTGGAACGTGAACCTTGTAATCTCAACAATTGTGATTGAAACCTACACGTCCAACTGTACACTGATGTACAAACACACGTCCCCTGAGTGATGGCAACACTGTAATACCCTTCAGGAACCACAACAAACATCTGACGAATGGTTGCTCTTTTCTTTTAAGCCGATTTGTTTTAGGAGACTCTCGCTTCGGAATCATTTTGTATTCTACTTATATCGTGTGTAAGTCCTGTTGCGCGCTGTGACATGGGCTGATGCAGGCTACGTATTTTGTGTGTAAGCTCTGATACGTTGTGAACTGTGATGATGCAGGCTACGTATTTTGTGTGTAAGCTCTGATACGTTGTGAGCTGAGATGATGCAGGCTGCGTATTTTGTATGTAAGCCCTGTTTCGCTGTGAGATTAGTCGATGTCAGGTCATGACGAGCGTTAATTGATCGGTAATTCATTATTCAAAGTTAATACATCACCTGCAAATAAGGGTCAACTGAGGTTCTTAAGGTGGTCAAGAAGCCGAGTCACGGGACCCCAATATCCCACATCACACAGAACTGCTTGAAGTAATCTGACAACATCTATCAATAATTCAGCACAGTTGCAAGGGAAGTAGTTGTATCTCGTGGCAAGTTTACGCTGGCTGATTATTGCCCGCTTTGACTCGATTGATTAACACAATGGTGGGTATTCATATGGTCAGTGTGCAATGGGGAGCAACTAGCCGTAGGTTTCATTCTCAATTTAGCTCCACAACATTAATTGTCTCTCATCCTGCTCCAGGGCAAGGCTTAATTGTTTTACTGACTGGAATGATATTGATTACGATCATATTCATATTGGCACAGGCTTATGTGCTAACAAGATAGGTTCACATGTTGGCAATATCGTTACAGCACCCAAGGGTGATCACGTGATCAGCGTATACCCGCATCGGAAAGGTGCATTATAACCCCTGCATTCACAGCTGTGTCGCAATCGTCACTTGACACGGACGAGGAGATTCGAGGATGTGTTTATTGCGGGTTGCTCTACATTCACTTGACATTGAATCATGTACACGATTAAGACTCTTAACGGCAAATATCTACAGCAATATGTCTTCTCGTTACGTTTGCCAAATCGGCTAAACATTATGTTTGACAACTGCTTAGCAGGAGATGGCAATGAAGCACTCCACAGAACCATACACAGCTGGCTGGGTTCATGTAGCCAGCACCAGGACATGTTGTCCTGAGACTGGAGTTTCTCCGACAATACTTACTGGGTCCAGAATCTGGAACAGCTTCAACAGTTACAAGAATTAGATATTGTTGCTAAGCAATGAAGCAAAGTAATAAAATATTTAAACATAATACTCAGCTCGATATCTCCTGATATTTTACAATTTTGAAAACGGAATTGCTTGAACTATGCAACACTAACGATGTATGATATGACATATTTGTAAAAGACACTGAGATCATAGTTACGTTACAAACATTGGTCACCTGGAGAATGGGACCATAGTGAACTTACAAACATTGGTCACCTGGAGAATGGGACCATAGTGAACTTATAAACATTGGTCACCTGGAGAATGGGACCATAGTGAACTTACAAACATTGGTCACCTGGAGAATGGGACCATAGTGAACTTATAAACATTGGTCACCTGGAGAATGGGACCATAGTTACGTTATAAACATTGGTCACCTGGAGAATGGGACCATAGTGAACTTATAAACATTGGTCACCTGGAGAATGGGACCATAGTTACGTTATAAACATTGGTCACCTGGAGAATGGGACCATAGTTACGTTATAAACATTAGTCACCTGGAGAATGGGACCATAGTGAACTTAGAAACATTAGTCACCTGGAGAATGGGACCATAGTTACGTTATAAATATTGGCCACCTGGAGAATGGGACCATAGTTACGTTATAAACATTAGTCACCTGGAGAATGGGACCATAGTGAACTTAGAAACATTGGTCACCTGGAGAATGGGACCATAGTTACGTTATAAACATTAGTCACCTGGAGAATGGGACCATAGTTAAGTTATAAACATTGGTCACCTGGAGAATGGGACCATAGTTTCGTTATAAACATTGGTCACCTGGAGAATGGGACCATAGTTACGTTATAAACATTAGTCACCTGGAGAATGGGACCATAGTTTCGCTATAAACATTGGTCACCTGGAGAATGGGACCATAGTTACGTTATAAACATTGGTCACCTGGAGAATGGGACCATAGTTACGTTATAAACATTGGTCACCTGGAGAATGGGACCATAGTTACGTTATAAACATTGGCCACCTGGAGAATGGGACCATAGTTACGTTATAAACATTAGCCACCTGGAGAATGGGACCATAGTTACGTTATAAACATTGGCCACCTGGAGAATGGGACCATAGTTACGTTATAAACATTGGCCACCTGGAGAATGGGACCATAGTTAAGTTACAGGACCCTCGTATATTGCCACTGGGTTGGGAGGACTGAAGGAAACCACTGGAGCCGGGATGTGGTTGCACACAGAAGTAGACAAAAACCAAATATGGGTTGTACAATATAATACCTTTATAACACTCTGCAAAAGATATCGAATAAATTGTTTGTTGTTCATCTCAATACGATTCCTCCACTTGTCTCGGGTCAGATTTGATTATCTGCTTGTCATTGTTACAAGAATACAAGTGACCGCTGCGTTACACAATCACTATCTGATTCATCCTGGCAATACATTTTAAACAGCAAAATTGTATGGGACATTAATTTACTGAAAACGTGTTCGTGAGACGAAAACTTGAGTTTAGGGCGAACATAGGAAGCCGTAAGGAAACACAACACTTTAAGACAACACTCCTGGAACATCTTCATAGTGATGAGCAATGAGCCCCACCAGGACGGGATCTTTGCCAGGCTAGTAAAGTCTTCACACATCATCAGCTCTTCACCTAAGTGAACTCACACCTTGACGGCGGTTATCATCCCCGAGATCGTGAGGCGGGGCGGGAACAATTTCCTTTCGTTTGTGTCATTATTAAACAGTAAATATCCGGCGAGTTAATAATTTAACTTTTGTGTTGCCATCCCAATTACAAGATGTACACACTTGTCGAATAAACATGCAACGAATGATAATTATTACCACCGATATTTCCACCATCTATTTTTCATCTCTTTCAAATCTCGTTTGGAAATTTGTTTCGGTTACAAAGATTTATCAGGATCATTCACTTGATGATCAGTATGTTGTTTATGGAAACACTAAGACCTAACTGACGTGTGAAAGTGTTGATCCAAAAGAAGGTTATGGAACACTTGTAACCTGTACAAACTATCCCGTCATTACAACGCTCAACAAAGCTTAATAAGACGAGTTTTTATAAAGAAAATGTGTTTCTGTTAACCTTTAAGTCGTTTGTCTGTAAGTTGTGCACGTGCAAGAAGAGTACGGTTGAGTTGGCGAGAACTGTTCAGGAAATGTTCGTGGACGTGGAACTTCCTGTCCCGCTGAAACACGCCTTGTGGTATAATGAGGTACGCGGACCTCAGCAGGAAGCAATTATCAGCACACGGTGTTAATCATAGCATTGCTGTTGGTAGTCACGCTTAACCCTCCACCCAGAAGTCTTGTGTTCTCATTATCTATCTGAGTAATCACTCGCGTACCATTTATCACGGGTTTTTTTTCTCTGTTTCTGTCCTGATATTTTTATGGGCGACCCTAATTACCAACAGATGTATTTGATGTGGGACAACTCATGTGGCAACATGGGCAGTTTGGGAGCACGTCTGGAGAAATGGCCTTTTTGTCGGAAACACAAATATAAGGTCTGGATTGGCTGAGGCATTAACTCGACGTCGCACGTGTATGTAGTGAACGTTATAAAAGTACGTATTAACATACATTATTTATTTCCGAGCTGAAACTCTACAGCTGCAGTAATGCTGAGATTATCTAGAGAAACTTTGCAAATTATTAATCTCATGATCGTTTACGTTGCAGTGAGTATTTGTGATAAAACGGCATCAAACCATGAAACCAGCTGTATCTATACAGTACATACTTAAACTGCTAAAACGTCATCATTATGGCTTATGTCACGTGACAAGTCGACAGTGGATGAGCTTCAGTAACAGATGGTCACATCTATGTAGTAACAGGGATAAACACAAAGATAATGCAGCTCTGCCTAACAGGGATAAACACAAAGATAAAGCAGCTCTGCCTAACAGGGATAAACACAAAGATAATGCAGCTCTGCCTAACAGGGATAAACACAAAGATAATGCAGCTCTGCCTAACAGGGATAAACACAAAGATAAAGCAGCTCTGCCTAACAGGGATAAACACAAATATTTTGCAGCTCTGCCTAACAGGGATAAACACAAAGATAATGCACCTGTGCCCAACAGGGATAAACACAAAGATAATGCAGCTCTGCCTAACAGGGATAAACACAAAGATTTTGCAGCTCTGCCTAACAGGGATAAACACATAGATAATGCACCTGTGCCCAACAGGGATAAACACAAAGATAATGCAGCTCTGCCCAACAGGGATAAACACAAAGATAAAGCAGCATAAAACATAAAACATTCATAACGTACATTATGACTTCGGGTTGGATCTAGTTTGAGCCAGTTCTTTATGGAATGTTCTATTAACGCAGGTATTTTAATCTGAAATTAGATAATGTTACGTGTAATCTAATCCAGAGCGGAATGGGATCGTGCTTTGTAAGACGTTAAAGACGTATACCAGTGCGTTTCATCTTCGTCTTTCTTGTCCATCCATACAAAATGACATCTCATGTTACATATGTGTCATTAACAAAATCTCGTAAACGTACTATATGGGAAAAACTATCACCCTCCGTAATCACTGCTCGACTGCACCAACGATATCTTTGAAGCTCATACTTAAACTTTGCCTGGGAGAAGAGGAAAATGCCATTTGGTTGCCCCCGACTGATCCCGGGCTGTATGGCTTCATTAGACAGGGAACCACTGTTGTCAATTTCCGATAAAACCAGGAAGCGAGTCCAAGAAAACTATTGACTGGTGTGTTGAAATAGTTGCCAGTCGTTGTAATTATCACAGTGTCGATTGCATACTGAGTCGGGCAGGACAATGACAAAGCTGTTGCAGATTTCAAGGAGAGTCCATGGTGGTAATTCCTGCATTGCCCGAGACACTGGATTTGCCCTAGTCACGGATAGCTTAGATCCAGTCGAACACCAACCCAAACATTGGTGTGAATGATAAGGGCTCTTCCACAGTATTCCAGGCAGTAAACTAACAAGTAATGGTCGTATTGTGTGTTTCAAGAATACAAGTTCCAAACTGACAAGATAGACGCCTATTTGAACACCGGGTGGTTGTGAGTGTTACATGTGGCAAATACGAATTCAAGCATCGTAGTTTGTCCAGATCCGTTCTCTTTAGTCCTCCAGTATGTGTTGAGATAATTAGAAATATATTCACAGGTACTCATAAGCATTCTCGGCCTAGACAGCAACATTTTTATGATAAATTCATGGAAAATGAAACAAAAATTAGATGTGATTTAGTTCATTATAATCTATTTTGTCGCCTTAGGTATAAACAACAAAATGTATTCACGTATTGTATGGTTGAATATCAAGCCACTGGCTCTGATGGTGTTTAAAAGATGAGCTAACGTTTCATAAACGTGGTAACCCACGCCATGAAACACTCACACTGGGGTCTGTTTGAAACGTTGTCACTGAAACTATCTATGAAACATAATTGTTTTCAGTAAAACATTCCTTCACTAAGAGGTCCTCGCCATTATGTGGTATTGAGAAGAAGCTTTATAAATAATTCCAAAGGACATCTCCATTTGGACAGTTATTAAACCGACCCAGCTTTTCGCTGACTTGTTCTAAGAACACACAATCTCCAGTGCGTGGTTATGGTAATAACAGTGTCTTAACTGCGATCAGATGCTCATATTGGACAATCCTTGTCTATAATCTACAACACAGGCTGGCCCGTGTTCCTCGTGTAGTATTTATTTGCCCTCATTTTGCCATTGTGATTTGATTATGACTTTATTACTGTCATTGAATCCAATCATGACCAACGAGTGAATATTCTGTCGTGGTAATTCTACCAGGCGGCGTATCCCGTTATAGACTTCATCAGATCCACTGGCCATGGCTGCCTGTTCTGGTCATGGAGCATACAGCTGTGTTTGCCACACAATGCAGACAATGTAAAGGTTCTGTCGAGCACTCTGGCAGATGTGACATTGGCAGCAATGATCATTTAGTATGTCAGATGATTTGCTGACCTGGGCTAAAGATTGGATTGACAAGAGTCACAGTACACATTCTGGTCAATATTCTAAGTGGCCGAACACCAATCTGACCTTAACAGTAATAAACGACTGAAATGGAAGGAATTGGATGAAAGGGCTCTGCTGTCAGTTTGCCACTCAGTAATGTATTAAATCATCTTCACATTCTCATCCGTTCTGTTCCTTGAAGACTGAGGTGGTTCCGCCAGGGAGCAGGTTAACAGTCGGGGAGGTCTTCAACAATATGGTGTTTCAGGAAATGACAGTTGTCTTTAAATATGTGTTGTTTCAGGAAATAACAGTGGCTGTCTTTAAAAATTTGGTAGTTCAGGAAATGACAACATTTATCGTCTTTAAACATTTGGTGGTTTGGGAAAAAAGAACAATGTCGTGTTCACCAATTTAAGGGTTCGCATAACCACTTCTCTCGACAGCCATCATTACAACTGATCATATAACACAGACGTTGTCAACATTTCAAGGAACGGAAGCCGTATTTACAAATACTTGTTGGGTGGGTGGTGGCCCCATCTTCTAAGCCATCGTAACGGCTGAGTTGCGTCCCCTAGGCGTGTCAGGATCCTATGTTCATTCGAATCTGAGGCTGGCTCTGAGTAACATTGTTTGCATGTCACCGCCACTTCTGGGTATATTCCAACAGTATCACTCACATATTCATTTTCATGAACTGACAGATACAAGTTCTGTGCTATATGTGTGTTGGCTAAGACGTTTAATATGTGAGATGAATGGGATTCTAAACGAATATGTCACAACTATGTCTAGATGACCCTGGCAGCCAGTCGTATACTGTCGAGCTTCACATACCCTTCCTAAGGCCTGTTAGGTTTACGAAGTGACGATAACACAGGCTTTAATTTCCTAATGTGTCAATATGTATTGCAGAACATCGATATATCGCTCCAGCAAAAGCAGTCCTGTATTTCATACGTTCTTTATTACACAAACGATGCCAGGAATTTGCCTACTTTGTCAGCGCATCCGGGACACCAGGAAGCCATGTTGATAAAACGCGACTTCATTATTGATACCTGTAACAGCTCTGTGATCTAAAGATATTCTTTTTGCCTTCCTTTTCATGAAACGTGCTGCGTAAAATTGACTTTGTTGTCAAAGTAGGGAAATTAGCCTAAAGTACTGAAATCTTTCCAGCGCTAAGGATCGGTAACCGAATGGAACTGAAGCCTTCCTGTGACCTTTAGGGATGCCGTGATCGTAATCGCCTCTTACACAAAGACTAAATGTACAAGGAATTTCATTACACTGGACTGGCTTGCATCCCGACGGACTGCAGTAAAGGACATAAGAATAATTATTGTATCCGACAAATTACAAAACATCCTTTTGTTTAATAATTTAAATGTTTTAAGATTGCTTTGGATATTGGTCCGGAGCATGTTCCTTGTGTTGAGACTAAAGCTTTTAGGTTACATTCTTTGCTAGTTTCTTAAAAACTGTTTAACATTCACTTTAACTAAATCTGTAAATACGACATGAGAGACCTGTTATCTGTAAATACGACATGAGAGACCTGTTATCTGTAAATACGACATGAGAGACCTGTTATCTGTAAATACGACATGAGAGACCTGTTATCTGTAAATACGACATGAGAGACCTGTTATCTGTAAATACGACATGAGAGACCTGTTATCTGTAAATACGACATGAGAGACCTGTTATCTGTAAATACGGCATGAGAGACCTGTTATCTGTAAATACGACATGGGAGACCTGTTATCTGTAAATACGACATGAGAGACCTGTTATCTGTAAATACGACATTAGAGACCTGTTATCTGTAAATACGACATGAGAGACCTGTTATCTGTAAATACGACATGAGAGACCTGTTATCTGTAAATACGACATGAGAGACCTGTTATCTGTAAATACGACATGAGAGACCTGTTATCTGTAAATACGACATGAGAGACCTGTTATCTGTAAATACGACATGAGAGACCTGTTATCTGTAAGATATCTGTAAATATGGCATGAGAGACCTGTTATCTGTAAATACGGCATGAGAGACCTGTTATCTGTAAATACGGCATGAGAGACCTGTTATCTGTAAATACGACATGAGAGACCTGTTATCTGTAAATACGACATGAGAGACCTGTTATCTGTAAATACGACATGAGAGACCTGTTATCTGTAAATACGGCATGAGAGACCTGTTATCTGTAAATACGGCATGAGAGACCTGTTATCTGTAAATACGGCATGAGAGACCTGTTATCTGTAAATACGGCATGAGAGACCTGTTATCTGTAAATACGGCATGAGAGACCTGTTATCTGTAAATACGACATGAGAGACCTGTTATCTGTAAATACGACATGAGAGACCTGTTATCTGTAAATACGACATGAGAGACCTGTTATCTGTAAATACGACATGAGAGACCTGTTATCTGTAAATACGACATGAGAGACCTGTTATCTGTAAATACGACATGAGAGACCTGTTATCTGTAAATACGACATGAGAGACCTGTTATCTGTAAATACGACATGAGAGACCTGTTATCTGTAAATACGACATGAGAGACCTGTTATCTGTAAATACGACATGGGAGACCTGTTATCGGTGCTCATCACAACACAACATATTGCCTGTGTGGACATTGTAAGTGAGCCCACGGGGGTTATTGTAGACTCCCGATAGCTGCCCACATTCACATGTAAGCCTCTTTCAAGCTTTATGTTGACATAGAAACTAGATAATACTTTGCAAATAGTAATTTATTAAACGTTCCCGCGAGCATATCCGTTGCAACAGTTTTACAATTTTTACACAATGAATGTGATGTCCGTTTCATCTAAACTTGATTCACGATCACCAGACACAGATGGTTTCGGGCGTATTTCGTTTAATGAGCAGTACCCCTGTTGCTGTGCACGAGGTGCCATGCCCCAGGGTGCACTGGGACATATTAACGATTCCATTCTATTCTTTGTAACTATAAATAGCATGAAGTCGGGCTGAAATTGAAACAAGGCCTATCAGTTAAATCGGTTTAAAGTGTCGGCAACATATCTGACTTCTCCCATTGGTGCCACTTGTTAGAGCGTATCAAATACTGTGTGATATTTACACCGGTAGTTTGCAATGAACAGCGCTAAACCAGGATGTGTTAGAGGGAAACCTAGCGGGCAACACGTGTTATGAGGCAATGTACACGTGTTAATGACAGTCGGGACAGGCAATGAAATGTTCGGGGTGTTCGTTGCCATTGAACTTAATAGTTCCGAAGGTTTATGATGAATGCAATGAACTCCATTGATCTCACAATTTATTGAACTGCCCGAAACATCACACTGCCATCATTAAATTAGAACACTCTGTGCCATGTGAGAATATTTCTTTTGGGAAAGATAAAGTTTTACTTTTTCTTCGTTCGGGATCAAATTGAATCTGTTTGGCTTCTATGTAAAAACACACATTAGAGTCATCATCAGTGTAGACAGTACGGATGACACTAGTCTCCATTTCTTACGGGACTCTCTGACGTACAAGCACACAGTATTATAGGATACTTATATAGCGCACATATCCACGGACTAGGCGTGCTCAAGGCGCCGACATTTTACCCCCGATCACTGGATGTCAATCTCAACGGCACATCTTATTATCAATCTCAACTCCCTGGGGATCATACAGCTCTGGCTGCCACAACGCGCACCGAGTTATTGTGGCTTTCCCATCCTTACGAGGTACCCATTCACAGCTGGGTGGACTGGGACACATAGTCACAGTACTTTGTCCAAGTTTACTGCACGTTGCTGTACGCGCAACTAGGTGTTTGCACGTATTCATGTGGCCACCATCTGGTCATATACCAACGAATTCGTGGGTTCTTTTAAGTGCACAGGGTTGTGTACTGTACACTAGGGGTTGTGACAACACTGAAAGAGTCTGCACACAAAGTTGATTCCAAGGTTTTTACACCCAGTGAAGAATGAGGACTATTCTTATGGATATACAACTTCTTTATTCTATAAAAGCGACGTTTCGACATAGATTCTAATGTCGTTGTCAAGCAAATGGCCTCCATTCTTCATCTACCAAACTTCTAGAATGCCAATCAAAGAAGTCATACGTCACCACTTGGTTGACAACGACATTAGAATCTATGTCGAAACGGCGCCTATATAGAATAAAGAAGTCGTATATCCATAAAAATAGTCCTCATTCTTCATCTACCCAACTTCTAGAATGCCAATCAAAGAAGTTTTACACCCGGTCACAGGTGGGCTCGATCCCGGCACCTCATGCTCGCTGGATCACTAGCCTGGCGCCTTAGCCAGCTCGCCCACCACGCCCCGGATGACTGTAGTCTCCATGCCTTACTAACGGTACTCTCTGACATACAAGCACACAGTACGGATGACACTAGTCTCCACTACTGTCGGCACTCTCTGACGTACAAGCACACAGTACGGATGACACTAGTCTCCACTACTGTCGGCACTCTCTGACGTACAAGCATACAGTACGGATGACACTAGTCTCCATGCCTTTCTAACGGTACTCTCTGACGTACAAGCACACAGTACGGATGACAGTAGTCTCCATGCCTTACTAACGGTACTCTCTGACGTACAAGCATACAGTATCTGTATGTAGTTACACATTAATGTAGAGGTGTGGTTATATTCATTTACAACTTGATGACGCTAGACATACGGTGTAAGGTGCAATATTGTACACGAATTTGTAACAGTGACTCGCTGCGTTTGCACTCAAAACACAATAGTCACTCAATATAGGCAAAAGACATTACTGCACTTTGGCAGAGTAGAGCTGCTATACATTGTGATACAACATAAAACATTGTCTGTAGGTCAAATGTAATCCAAGTTATATACCGTGTCCTTGAAATTTAGTTAAGGAGACATACGTGCTTAAATCAGGTTAATCAAATAATTTCCAACTATTCAGAAAACACGTTTGGATTTGTTGCCGCCATTGTGTATTGTCCACTGATATTGTTGCCAGAGACAGCAGACAGTAGCCGCAGTATTTATAACATCATGGAGTGAAATGGCTTGGCCTTGACACACAATATGTGTTTAAACATCTACCATCCCACAACTCTGTTGGCCTTCACATTAAATGTGAAGATAGCGGCACAGATTCTAGAAATGATTGTCTTAGACCGTATATATGTCTGGCTCTATCGGGCAGCTTCAAATAATTATGTCTTTTCACACATTTGTATTCTGACAAATATTCCCTCATGTAGCCTGATCTGCTCGTATCCTATTAGTCTGTCATTACCGTAGTCATTCTACCGCAGGTCTTTGCTGATGGGGAACTCACTGTCTGGGTAGTAACGTATGTGTAACTAGCGACGCCAACATTATACGAGGGGACATATACGATGAGTAACATGGACAATAGAGCATTTATTTGGTATCTCCATCCATCTACTCTGGTAGGATCACAACACACCTGAGGGAATCACTAGCATTCATCGCATTAATAACCTCGGCATGGAAACTCAATTATCAGGTCGCAAATGCCTCGCGGTTCATTAAGAGAGGTCACATGTATGTCAATTGTCAAACAAACCCATTATTCAATACGTTTCCTCGGGGACTGTCTATGATACACCAGTTGTCATACACCCATTGACGATAAGTGATGAAACCTACGCACAAAGGCTGCTTCGGTTGCCCCTTCATTTAGAGATAGTGTAGCAATGAGAGGGCATCTGATGGAGTTGACATGTGGACATTATGGCGGGTATTTGTTGCAACAGTAGATCAAGAGTAAATGTGCTAGGTGATGGCATCTGGACGCGAGCTAGACACACCGTGTGATTAACGTGGATGCAGTACGTCTCATTAATGTGTTGCAAAGATAGATAATGACTGTTGACGCACACATTTAGGCGATAACTGTTTGAGCGCACTAAGTTAAAAGATACATGAGCTGGTTACTTCGTTGAGATACTAACTGGTTACTATTTTGGGAGGAGGCCGTCGATACAGATTAGGCAATAGATACAACAGGCCGTTGTTCTGCTGGAGGATGGCTCGGGATGCAGACTGAAGATACAACATGCCGTTGTTCTGCTGGATGATGGCTCGGGATGCAGACTGAAGATACAACATGCCGTTGTTACCTTACGATAGTCCAAAAATATATTTGGATATTTTAGCCCGGTGTTAGGCTGGGATACATCTGTCAGATGGTATGTTGGAACATACTAGCCGACTGTACTGTTGGCATTCATATGACATCTTGTCATGGTAGGATACATCTGTCAGATGGTATGTTGGAACATACTAGCCGACTGTACTGTTGGCATTCATATGACATCTTGTCATGGTGAGATACATTAGCCCGTTATTGTGCTATGTTACTTGTGTAAGGTCTTATGCTGGGATAGATTAGTGTGATGATCTGGTCATACCTTAAGGTGCCACAGGTAGCTTGTTTTATGTTGGGATTTTCCCGTCTGATATGATTTTGAGATACAACTGCCCATTGTATCTTACGAAGCTTGTTGGAGCCGATGTGCAGAAGCATTCTGTAATCGACAAATACATTATCGTTCCAGTCAGGATATTTAGTGGAAAGTAGTTCCATGTTTTCTTGGGAATTACAGATAGTTTCACGGGATAGGTAACAGTTTGAACTGCGAATTGTAAATAATTAATATGTTTAGTGTTTAGTATAACTAAGGGATTTGTTTCCACACAACCGATTTAAAACAATCCCAAAAGTCAAGTACATTGGCGTTAATGTATAACTGTTTTGTCAGCTGGCGGGATGCTACATAGTAGGGGTGAAAAGGTACGCTCTTACCACGGTACGGTACGTATTGCGGTACAAGGCCCTCGGTTACTTCCGAGAAAATAGCGGCCGTCTGGCAAAGAAATGCATAGATTTTGACAAAATGATTCGATTTCTAGACATTTTAGAAAAGGTTTTAAAAGGTTAATAAATGACGGTACGAAAACTGGAAATACCGAATTTTCGGACTGCATTATGGTATACCGAATCGAAGGCAAATACCACGTTTCTACGAATACCGCGGTATACCGTTTCACCCCTACTACATAGTTACAATATGGGTGGGATTAAATATCGAACACTGATGTCCAACCGTGGGATAATGTTGTTGTACCTGGTGGAGAAAACACCTTTAATTTGTTTACAATCAATGCACGAACATTAACTGTTCACGTCGAATTATGTGCAACTTTACAAAACACAACAAGCGTCACCTTCAGTTGAAGGGCGCAATATGTTCAATTAAGCACATCAGAGAAGAACTGATTTCAACCAGAAACATCCCCAGTAGACTGACGATATCCCGAATGGGAATTAGCCCATAACAAGGAATATACTTCCGTGGAGATTCTTGTACGGAAAAGAACATTACGATTACTCCGAATGTCAGTGAAAACTCGATCCGATTTCAAGTTATTTCACCCTAGGGAGAGGTTGATTCAATTCAGACTGAATTGTTTTACTGCCAAATTAGTCGCCCGTTGATTCCAGCCAGTCAGTGGAGACCGGAGGAAGACCAGGCTGGTTCCCGCCAAGGGCTCTTTGTCGTCATGTGCACAGCACAGGTGCTTTCTAAACGTATGTCGCATTTGCCGTTCACGACGTTGAATTTCCCTACTTGTTGGTGAAAATACCCCTGTGAAAACTCATCACACTATCACGCGACGTAGCGTGCTTGTGAAAGCACAGCCTTGATTTAGAGTGTGAACGGGATATGAGAATCTCAACGACTTCAGCGCTGATTTGTTGCTGAAAGAAACTCTGATTAATAACAAGCATAAATGTCTTCTTTTCGCTTTTGAATTCAAGAGTCCTTTAACAAGTTCCGGTCAAAAAGGAAAAGAGCTCCTGTCAACAGAAAATTGAATAATTATGATTTTTGGCTAACGAGCATAACGCTCAATCCAATAAACTCTTAAATATTGTCCTTCTTTTTCTCGCACTTAATTATATGAGAATTTACATAATTACATGTTATCAGATAGCACATCGACTGGCACGATGTGTCACCCTATTGAAATGACCTCTAGCCAAGACGATTCTTAATGGAGGAGTTTATAGCAATGCCTGTAACTTTAAGCTGTCTATTGGGATATCACTGCGCGGTAATATCTCTAAGGAGATTCATTGACACTTGAGTTCTAGAAATGAGATCGTATCTGTGACATTGATTTAATCCCAGACACAAACTGAATATTGTATCCTTATCTTCAAAAGAAAAATCTATTTTGTGCCCTTAACTTTGTCTGGATGGTTATGATAAAACTGAGGATATCGTATGAACCACTACATCAGAGAAACAAGTTGAAAAAAAAGTAGCGGATCAAACAGTTTGTTGGGCCGTGAAAACAGAAATGCTTTCGAGTGAGTGAGTGAGTGAGCGATTGAGCAAGTGGGGTGAGCGAGTGAGTGAGTGAGTGAGTAAGAGCGAGTGAGCGGGTGGAGAGTGAGTGAGTGAGTGAGCGGGCGGGTGGAGAGTGAGTGAGTGAGCGAGTGAGTGAGCGAGTGCTGCTTTACGCCACATTACGCGAACGTCACGGCGGGAAACAGAAATGGGCTTTATTCACCGTACTCGTGTACCAGATATATTCGCTGTACCCAAGCATGCGACGATACGAGCACCATTTAAACCAATAGGCTGCCCATTTATTCGGGAACTCGGTGGGGTCGTGAAGACAGACACAGGATAAGCCACAGTTGGTGCAGTCAGCCTACACCGGTGTTGTAACCTGGCATCATACAGGCGACTTCTAGACACCGGTTGTAATGGTAATGCCTGGTACAGATTTCAATCAGCGTTACGTATGTTCCTCATTGTATACATGAAACTAATTGTGAGAGGAACTGATTCAACTGGACTGCAGATCCTGGTTTCTTGAGACACAATTATGTGTGAAATATAAATTGGTATCGCATCATGATTTTGCATTACGGGACAATGGATAGATTAGTCAGAACGCCAGTTTACGGATGGAACATGTTTATTTCCATAACTCCTGTATCGATATATTGTACTGTCAATACAGCCGCCATTGTATCGACATGGACACAGACGCACTCGGGCTTGAATCAAGCTACAGGAGTTGCTTTTTGTTGTCGATTTTTCTTTTTGGCGACAAACAGATCAGCAAATATAAACACAGGGAGTAAGTGATGTGTAAACGCATTTAGAAAATCTCAAGTAGACATCGCTGACCCATAAACGCCATTATGGTACAGAAGTGCAGGCAGCTATCGATTGTTGAAGCAGACGACACAATACTTCAGACTTAAATGTATGGAGGTCTACGTATCACAGAGACATCACGTCCAAAAAACATCATGGATGCTGTTAAAGACATACATTTTACCTGTCAAGAGTTATAATGCATTTCTCTGACGAACACTACTGATTGTGTGTTGATATTTCAACGTGAGAGTTTTCAACGTCTCTTAATCAGGTTCTATCGATTCATACAAGCACAATATATCTCCTCCGATTTAACAAAGACAAAAAGCCAGTGTTGTCTACTGGGTTCGCTAGTGTGCTATTCATTTACAATCACAGTTCATACAGATTGTGTACAGCAGTCTTTTGTTCAGTCCCGCATGCCCCATAGGAATTCCACGACAAGTGGGAAACACATCTACATTTGTTCTTCATTCATGTGACTGGCTGTTACATGGCGATCAATCTCTGACAACAAATACCATGTGATGACAGAGTAGCCTTGCATTGGAAGAAAAAATAATATTCTACTGCTAACTTTACTGGAAATGCAAGTGTATTTGCAATGCGAACAATATACACGGGTCCTTGAACGCTTAGGAAGGATGTATTAAGCAAACACAACTATACCACGGGACTCGGAGCAGGAAGTTAGAAATCACATGGCAGACAAAAACAGTGAGAATTGTTTCACGAATATCTTTATAATAGAAAGTCATTTATAAATTAGAATCCGATTCATGTGTACTGGTTGACTTTACAGACAATAACACTATCAACATTTACGCTCAACTTTACTACACTGACGTACAAAAGAAACTACACACCTGATGCTTTGGTAAAATATTTTCTTAAAATTAGAAAAGTGTTTTGATTGTGACTTACAAGTCACAATCATTGTGTACGTGTTGCAATAACACCAGATGTCGTACTCAAGTACACTGTTGCTAGCAAAATATTTGTTTATTTGGGAATAGTCTCAATACACCAGGTGTGTACTTTCTTTTGTACAACAGTATATAAAGTCTGTAGACTGTGGCACTAGGTTCAAGACGTCAATAAGGTATTAAAACTAGTGACCACGTATAGTTACATCTCCACCATCAAATGTTCAAGGGGTGGTGGGATAGCCTAGTGGTGAAGTCGTTCACACAAGCCGAAGACCCGGGTTCGATTCCCCACATGGTCACAAATGTGTGAAGCCCATTTCTGGTGTTCCCCGCCGTGATGTTGCTGAAATTTTGCTAAAAGCGGCGTAAAACTAAACTCATTCGCTCAGATGGTCAGGTTTTGTCAAAACTGAAAGCAAACGTCATCTGACGTGTACTGGTGAGATATGTGAATGGCGGACTGTATGGGTGTATACAGTAAATCGGAATGTCTGTTTGGACTGGCAAATAAAAAACAAGAGGTTTCTTTTGGGTGTTAAAAATGTGTTGTCGCTCTAACAGCAAATTCCGTCCCACTGATTTACCCACTTGAACTTGAAATGACCAGTCAAACCGTGTCATGTGTTTGTTATTTAGATATACACTACAGATTAGAGTAACACTCTACTGTAGACAGGGGATAGGAAAGGCGTCAACTTTACATTTATGTCGAGCATTGCTCCCACATTTACTATAAGCGGAAGGTGGGGAATTTTGACTTTGTTTAAGAATGACATCTCTGTGTTTTCAGACCACCGATTGACAGAACCGAATCACCGCATTATGTCGCCCATCGTGGAGTATCTATGGAAAGTCAGCCTTGCCATCTTATTTATACACACTGTTTTCGTCACAGGTAAGCTTGGACCCCTTCCATAATACTATCAGTTAATTAACTGTGTGTCATATTTTAATGATTAACGCTCCCTGTTCTCGGATGACAATTTGATAAAGTAAAACCTACTCCTCTTCATGAGCAATCTTCATACACGTCTATTCGTATTTGCCATATGTATTTTGACGAGTTTAACAGAGGTGGGAGTTTCTTGGCCAAGTAGTTGTAAATATGTTTATGTTGAGTGTAAGAAGATCAACGATGATGTCCATTAAAAATTCTTTGTGAAAAGTACTCCATTCATTACAAACGTCCTTATAGTTCAGTGCTTACAGACTGGAACACTCTATCCATCATAACTGTAACGTCACAGAGAGGGGTACCTTAAGACCTGGGCACTCACTCACTCACTCACTCACTCACTCACTCACACGGTGTCATCAACAAACATAAATTGTACTACAAACAAATAAGGCTAAGGGAGGTATACGATTTGGAACGTGACTTCTGTCAGCTTTAGACACGCCCTGTGCGTCGGTTACCGTTTTCCAGTGATCCATCCATCTACTGTTCCATCTCTGCCTCGCTGCTTGTTCGGCCCATGGAAGCTGTTTGTGTATATAGTTGAGACGTGATTATTCGCTGTTGTCCACGCTGTGAAAACATCTGGTTCTGGAAGCAATTATGGCTGTGCTGTGTGAGCTTGCATTACGTCATATAGTCAAGTATAGCACCTGTAGGTAGAACACGATATCGATAAACGAGAGAAGTAGTTGCCATGGTACTCGACATGCATGTACTAATAGGTCTCGGGGGTTATGGTGTTATTAGAGGTAAATTAATGAAATTCGCCGCGATGACGTCATGACGACGCAACTAGTAGAAGGTGATCCGGATGAGCAGAGTTTATTTAACGGAATTATGTCCCCCAACAGTTCCGTGATATTGTTGTTATAGGATTACCTATAATTGGCGCGTCCAGTAACCAGCCGCGGTGGCTCTGCTCTGCGATGACTCGTACCTAGATGGTGACGATAATGACTCGCTACTATATTCCTGACAGAGCGTCCCCTACTGTATTCCTGACAGAGCGTCCCCTACTGTATTCCTGACAAAGCGTCCCCTACTTTATTCCTGACAAAGCGTCCCCTACTGTATTCCTGATAAAGCGTCCCCTACTCCCACACTCTCAGAGTGAGACACTCAGCTTCTAGTAACGATTTCTTATGATTATGAAAAGTGTTTCCATCTGTTAATATTCCCGTTACGCGTGTATATCTACCGAATTACCGGAAGGGTCGTGTTATATGTAGATGACTTGACTTGGTTATGTTCTTGACTGCAATTGCTACCGCAACTCGCCGTCTTTACAGTACATGTGGCACGTCCTAAATATACATACATAGACCACATCACGACCTTGACCACATCACGACCTTGACCACATCACGACCTTGACCACATCACGCTGTGTCTCAACTGGCCCCTCCTTCCACCCTCTACATGACCCGGAGGACTGGATCCATGACGCGTAAATTGGGGACAATTTGGAATATTAGCGAACAAGAGATGAAGATGAAGATGGTTTATTGTACAGAAGGCCTCTGGCCCGTATACAGAGTATTGTAATGACAGGCAAGGTATGGACATTGCAAACAGTGGAAAGCATCATAACATTGTTAGATTAGTTGACAGGAGAAATTAAACTCTTCCTTAAAGACAGCGAATGTGTTAAAAACAGGGCTAATTTTACATGGACAGATTCGGCTTTTGATGATAAAATTCTTATAAGTGTTTCCCTTGTAGGGTGACCCAGATATTTTTGTGGAATGTACTCCTTTCTTAAATCGACATAAGCGTCACATATAAATAACAGATGATATTCGTCTTCGATATCCGCCATACAGACAGGGCAAAATCTGAGATGTTTGGCGAGTGACTTGTTACGGCCAGTATTGATCATTATATCTGTCAAGCCAAGTCTAAATCTAATAACTGTATTTCTAAGTTTCTTGCTTGTAATGTTTGATAGATATGTCTCAGGTTCGATCAATGTTTTAAAGGATCTATATACATCGAATCTTGAACTTAGATTAAGGGTATTCATCCCATTCTGGCGAAACATATCCACGGCTCTTTGGCGAAATTCATTCATAAACAGCCACTCGTTACCGACACCTTGGAAAATCCACACATATCCAAATCCATACGAAAATAACAGATATCTTATATTTGATGCCCATGTTACATAACCAATATTATCTAAATTAAGTAGCATGTTATATGACTTTCTTGGTAGACGCTGTTCATGCATTTTCAGTATTTTGAACCAGTATTTTATGCAGCGAAGGTGAAAGTTTATATAAAGTGGGTATCTTCCACATTCTCCATGTACCATGTAGTTTGGTGTTGTAATGTTAACATTAGGAACTTCTTACATGCCAATAGATGTATCTTTTCAATCGGTTCAAAAGTCTGGAAACCCCATATCTCCGCCCCATACAAAAGCATTGGTTGTATCTGTGCATCGAAAAGTTTAAAAAACATCTTTGGTGTTATTGGCGCTAATGGATATAGTGATGAAAGCAGATACACCAGAGCCTTTTTTGCTTTTGCTGATAAGGCAATAGCAGCTTTACCCATATTCAATGTATAATTAAAAAGTATTCCAAGATATTTGTATTCAGAAACTATTTGCATTGGAATGCCGTTATAAGACCATTTTTCGCCATTAGCGATTGGTCCACCCCTTCTAAATACAACAATATTTGACTTATCAAGATTAACATCTAATTTCCATTCTTTCGAGTAGTTCTCCAGAATGTCTAATTGGTTCTGTAAACCTACCACTGAGTCCGATACTAATATCACGTCGTCAGCAAACAGTAGCATTAAAATCTCCAAAATATCAGGATATAGTTGTACACCATGTTTGCCTTTATGAATTATTTCATTTTCCAATTCGCTAATGAAGAAGAAAAGGGAATAGGGCTTAACAAACATCCTTGCTTCACACCCAGTTGGCACTCAAAATAGTCAGTGAATCCCCCATTGCTACGCACACAAGCCTTTACGATGGCATAAATACCTCGTAACATAAATAACATTTTCCCATCTAATCCCGCCCGCTTTAAACAAGCCCACAATTTCTGTCGATTTACAGAGTCAAATGCTTTCCTAAAGTCAATAAATGCTACATATAATTAACGTTTTCTTCTTATTAAGTACATTTGCACAATTGCATACAACGTAAAAATATGGTCAGATGTGGAATAACCTTTCCTAAAGCCAGCTTGTATTTCAGGAATTTTATCTCTAATATTAGCCCACATGTTTAATCTTTTGTTGAGGATAGATGTAAACAATTTACCAATACTACTCGTCAGATATATGCCTCTGTAATTGTCAGGGTTATTGGTGTCACCCTTCTTATGTAGAGGTACTATGATAGACTGTGCCCAGGTTCTTGGAAAGTATCCAGTCTTAAAAACATAGTTAAAACATTTATGTAAAAATGGCAATATAATGACTTGGGAAGTTTTTAACATCTCCACTAAAATTTTGTCCGGACCAGGTGATTTTCCGTTTTTAAGATTTCCTATGGCATCGACAATTTCGGTTTCGGTTATTATTGAATCAAGGATTTCAGCATCAAGTTCTGTATAACCACTGGTCTCCAAACTAGCCTTAGATTCCTGCAAGCTAGCTGTATCATTACATTCATATTCTTCATGAAAATGTGAAAAGACAGAACGGAAGTGTAACAACCACTGGTCAGTTGTTATCTTACAAACCACATTATCTTTACTTTTCAAGGAACGAATCTCCCGCCAAAATTTACCAGAATTTTGAGTGAAAGTGCTAAGTTTTTTCAATCGGAGATCTCTTGTTTTGCTCTTATATTTTCGACATGATTCTTTATATTTATTTCTCAAAGTACAAAAAGTCTTTCTGTTGTAGTCGTTTCGTGTAAGTCTAAATTTCCTAAGCGCCCTCTTCGCTTCACGCTTTGCAGACCTACACTCGTTGTTTAAGGGTTGGCGTCTTAAAGTCTGGCATCTAAAAGCTGGTCTTTTCATACATTTGGCTGCATCCAGTAGATGACTGATAATCTAGATTAGTATCTATATATTCAGTTAAACTGTGAAAAAAGGCATTAGCTTTGCCTGTTAGGCAAGCTATAAAGTGATCTGATAAAGCACTGTTCCACCTGTACGTTTCCGCGAGATTAAGTGTAATGCCTGGTTGTTTATCTGACATAATCGTACTGATCATTTCATGACGTTGATCAGACACTCTGTGCGGACAATACTGAACTGATTTGCCCAAAGTGTTTGGCGATCACTACACAATCCAGACGTACAAACAAATCAATTTATTCATTTTACCCACGAATTACGCAGATTAACCAGATTTGCCACGATATTTGTGCTCGACTCACCGTGCTTGCACGTGCTTTTTCCTTAACCTGCAGAATTTCTGCTCAGGTCGACAAAGTAGCAGCAGCAGCACAATACTTGAACAGAAGTCGTGGCAGATTGTGTAGAGAATGTCCTTGACATGGATGCTGGTTTGGTATACATATTAGCCCATCATGACATAGTAAAGTAAAGTAAAGTAAAGTGTTACATTCAGGAATGTCTGTTGTGAAGAACTCAAATCTTTTTATCAAACATTCCTGCTGATAGAGCCTGTCATTACATCGTCAAGCCGACACGAATACCGTGCTCCGGTAAGTACATGTATGAAGGAATTAGCCTGTACATTGATTTGGTAGCTTATCTACCAACAATAACGCGTAAGCGGGAATGCAGATTAACTTATTCCATCAGCATAACCTTTTGTGAATATTAATACTGTAACCATGAAACGGTCCCAGTCATATCCTGGGGACAGAAAGGGGTAAGATAATGACATGTACAATCATGACTGGATCATGCTAGCTTGCACATGACCATTGTTCCCACGATCTGGAATCTTTCAAGATTCACTGATTTCACGTCTACTTAATTATTGATAATTTTCGATAGTAGGTACTTAGCAATAATACTAAATGTGTAGCCTAACGATTTTCTATTTGAGTCCAGAAAAAGAGTTAGCGTTTTGATAGAACGTATATCACGATAAATATTTAATTATCTTACAATAATGCAATATGACAAACAAAATAATCTGGATTATATGAAAAACTCACATTAGGATGCTCATTAGGTGTGTTTCAAAAGAGCCCAGACTTCCTGCCTTCGAGGCCATACCGCCTTGGTGTCCTTGCCAATGAGTTTTTGGGTATCTCAATTGGATTTTGTGTTGTAAAACGTATTATACCGGATTGTATCTGAAGCCCGAGGACATGGCGACAGTCACTTGTTCAATACAATCAGTAATGTTTTGCAGTCATAACCTGTACAAGTCATTCATATTGCTGTTTTGGCATATTCTCTATCAAACATAATATTGGTTATTGTATTGATGCAACGTGGATAAACTACAGGCTACTGGGTGTACACTGCTAACGGAAAGAATCGCGGAATTTTGCCCACAGACTTATGTTTTTTTTTCTGACTTTAATACCAAAGTTTAATATTGACACAACCGGGAAAGGGGAATAACAAGAGTTATATGAATAGAGATGTGCCTTGAGGAACGTGTCAAAATATTGGACTTTTTAGATTCTACAAATCTGCTTTTCATCTCTGACGTGAAGGTTTCCTGGGCAGTGTTTTTGTTAGTGATAGGGAGGAAATTAGCGTCAGTGTAAACTCAAATGAAAACTGAGACAGAAAAAGTTGAAAACCAAACACTGTTTTCACTTCATCTCATGGCTTTCGACAGCTTGTTAAAGCCACATATAGCGATATGAAGGAACCAATCACGTGTTTTTGGTGGGAAATGTGAACATTTGTTCCATAAAAACTGAATTGTAAACAGATGATAACAGTCGAAGAGAATTCGATATGATGTTTTGACAATTATTGTTCCAAAGAACAACCTAGGAACGTTTAGCCTCGATTATATTTTGAAACCGATTTGATTCGACGAATATTGTAAACTTGTGTTGCCAACTACTTCAATGGGCCACTGGACATCAGTGATGACACCGGGTGGTACGGGAGTAATGAGAATGTGCGTAATATTATTGTGAATGTCATGTAAATCGGGGCTTGTTTTGATGGTATGACACAAGGGAATGTCAAGTCCCTTACGACCTCTGCCTAATTCATCATCGGCAGTTTGTGTTGACTTTACAATAATTGGCTCTACTTCTACACGTCGCCATGTCTCAAACATTTAATTGAACAGGCGTCTCATACCAAAGATGAACGGAATCCTAAGGACACCTCTCTCACGTATTTGCACATACTAATTCATTGCAATGATTCAGATGCACGATTGCCAGGAGTTAAAATAGTCCAACAAAAGAACTTAATCATTTCGACTGTGAAAATGTTGAGAACCTATCCCTTCTGACACTTGTGTTATTGCGAAGTTCCTGGCATTGTCAGCTGGCTTGATTTGTCTGGTGATTAGAAAGAATTGGAGAGAGTGAAACAGTTACAGCTTTTCTTTCGTCCCCTTTTCGCCAGTCGTCCCTAGAAATATTTACGTTAGAGTTCGTTCCTTTGACGGAAATCATTCATGAAGATCCTTCTTGTCAGAGGTGCTGAACTTGTTCAGTCCGTCGGGATTTGAACCCAGACATTCACCCTCAGTCCAAGCTTGTCATCCCGAGTATAACCTTGTGTGCAATCTACATAATGACAAAACCCGCTCAAGGGAATACAAAACTATTTTTGTCTCAGAACACTAGAAAACGGAATGAATAATTCAAATTTATCATAGGCCAAGTTCTCGAGTTTCGCGGAGAAGCTTACCGGGCTCATTGGCTGAAACAGGAGCCACCAAAGGGTACTTGTGTACTTAATCCAAAATGCACGTTTGTATAACTTGGTATAATATGAAATGTGTGTTACTATTCCAATATATTTACCTCTCATTTTATGACCAATATCGCAACATGGACACTAAAGCCCCATACACGTGCAAAGTGTTGCAAGCACAGTGAAGAGAACGAGTAACATAAAACCACAGACTGTCATGCATGTACGGACATGTGTACAGATATGTTCCTCACGGAAGACGTGGTGTACAGCGAGGACTCGCTTGTGGTGATGAGTGTCATGCATGTACAGACATGTGTACAGATATGTTCCTCACGGAAGACGTGGTGTACAGCGAGGACTCGCTTGTGGTGATGAGTGTCATGCATGTACAGACATGTGTACAGATATGTTCCTCACGGAAGACGTGGTGTACAGCGAGGACTCGCTTGTGGTGATGAGTGTCATGCATGTACAGACATGTGTACAGATATGTTCCTCACGGAAGACGTGGTGTACAGCGAGGACTCGCTTGTGAGGATGAGTGTTTGCTTCTGCACGAAGCCGCCATCTCACATCCTCAGTGGTTTGGTTTGTAGAAATATTTTTTTTAATAAGAAAAGAAAATAGACTCTAATCCAGTTGGAGTTTTTCTTCATGGAATATTCGTTTGTTAACTGTACTTTTTTTCTTTGCTTGTCAATTATGCTGGGTAAAGAACTGTTTCTTATGCTCCAGACTAGGGATTACAGAACAGCCAATGTTTGTGTTCAGTGGTGTCTTCCATTTAAACAAATATGGCAACATTTCTTAAACCTGGTTAGTATAGATCAGATGATTATTATATTTATGAAATATTCATCCCCCTCCGACTCGTCCTATATTTCCGACTAAAGCGGCATTCATCGGAATGTCGTCCTGGGGGGTTTAATCATATTTTACCTTGTAAGGCTGCTAATGTAAAATTCCTATTAATGACAAAAAACAGAGATTATAACAAGAGACGGCTTAGAAAATAAGCATTGAGCCGTGGGACCCTGTGTAAAAGTCATTACTTGTTAATTAATAGGAACGCTAAGAACACCCTGTGAAACATCAATGTAATCACTAATGTGTGCAATCACTTGAATAGGCTGCCCTATACATATACAGTAGGAAGACACTAATGCACGATATATACAATCTTTCAACCAAACCTACAAGACAATTGGAACCATCTTAGTACAAAATCAGATTATTCTTTGGTGGTATTGGGACTACTTCAAGACTGTAGATATTGATTTATTTACGGAATCCTACCAGAGTTATGTATTTCTCTGCCAGCAATCCGCATTAGCCTTAAGATTCCCCGATCTTCTCTTCGCACACCGTGTAGTATGTATTATTCATAGCTAATGTCAGCCATTACACGACGTGCGCACAATAAGGTAAACAGCCTAGTTTTGATGAAGGATATTCACTAAATTAAAAAGAATTAAGCACGATTTAGTCATAATAACAAAGGGCTACATACAAATGGGTCTGTTGTTTTAAATTTCAAAAGAAGTATTTTTATAATATCCTCAATCATAGCAGCAGTGTGTAATATAACTCGTGTTGATGTCTCCATTCTTTGAGAAGTTATCTAATTTCCTTCATTATTTCGCCATTGATTTTTAATTAAATTTAACAATATTTCTTTAACGTTTTGTGTCGAATTATTTGAAATGAAATCTATTTAAGTGAAAGTATAAATCATTGAACGTTCTTGCAATGCCATTTGGCCGAGTTAGATAAGGCAAATGGCATGAACACACAATCTCTGGGAAGGTTCTTGGGTAGTGGAGCACTGGGTGTTGACTATCACCAGCATGAAGACAAACGACGAAGTGATTAGCTTCTGTGCCAGAGCCACAGCACCGCACGGTAATTGTCTCAGTAAAAGCCACGAAAAGACATCACTATTTGATGTTTGTCATCAGGGAAGAGACACGCAGTTTGACACATGTCATTCAGATGTCAATTACTTGACTTAAGGGATTCTGAACAGCTCGAAAGATCATATAACTTGTCAAATACAACGGACTATGGTGGTATGTGATGACAGAGAAATGTAACGTACGCCTTGCCGTGTCTTTATCGCCTTATAGAGACTCTGCTGACAGGTTTACATGAAACAGCGGCTTACCCTATTACAATACAGTCGTAGTGACAAAACATTCATGGCAGAATGATGATAAACTATTGACACATTTACCGTGTGATGTTGTTAACACGAAATAATCAGAGAAAGTGTACAAAGGCTTTATCTGGAATCGGATATGAAATTGAAACGTTTCATGTACATGAAATCTACGACTTCAGTGGGTTGTTAAGTCAGTTATGTTGTTACCAGGTATCTGGTTTCAATGCTAATATCCCAGTGAGTGTTTAGAAATCATAATTGTTTACTTTAAATACACCAGAGGCTGGCCGCACTTGAGTAACCGGCGTCATTGATTGTTTCATCATATGGTGACGTGTATCCGTCAGACCGCTATTGTCGGGATCGTGTAGTTAAACTAGATGGTAAATCACTTACAGTGTGTATTGTACGCATGGGAATATCTTTCTTGACGACTTGTTTACTAATGTTTCCCACCCACGTGGCCGAGGAAAAGGGAAACACGATATTCATGGTGCGGACCCTCATTAAGACTTTAGCTATCGTCACCTCTAGTACCTGTCTATTCAAGTGAGACGATAATTGCTGTGAGTTGGTAAGTTGAGAGCTGTCAAAATGACGTTGATGTATGTGTGGAGCCGACATGGTCTGCTGTGCGTGTTTACATAATCAGTTGTCAGGAAACTCAAGTCCAAGCACAGCGTTTTAGTGTGATGAGGGGAAACGGAAAGGTGATACCAGTGATCACAGATATCGGCCTCACAAGAAAACAGTCGGGACAAGATTAACATTATGACTGGTTCTAAATGACAGACAGCGCTGTACGAGTAAACAAAGTCAAATACGTTCGAGTATCTGAAGCAGGGGAAATGCCCCGTACACATCGTCAGGATTCTGATCATTCGTAATCATCCGCGAAAAAATTCCAAAACGTATCTTCACTGGTTCACCAGGATACATTGTGAAGGTTTCTTGATGGAATAGCCATGATATCACTTTTGTTAATCTGAAACCCACGGATATGACCATTTCCGTTCAATTCCTGACCCTCAGTCGGTCATCTTAGATTCCCCACTGTTCCACCACTAACTCATCTGCCACCCGTGTCGGTCAAATCAAGATTAGACCTAAGATACAACCAGTCTGGCACTTGGTGAACTATTTCAATCACGAGTGTGATCAACTCCTACAGACAGCTACCTACTATCAGGTTACGGTTTTCGTTACACGTATCCCCAGAGGTCAGGTGGGGTCAGAGTCTTCGATTTCAAGGTCATTTGACAATCTGCACGTTTTGCTAATTCCCTTTTAACAAGAGTTCCTTATAAAAATAACAAATTTGGTACTGACGCTACTATCTGCAAAGATAACAGCTGGTGCCAACACACAAAATGTTGACATATGTGTCTTAGGTTTCACTTCTCATAAATATCATTCCTTTAAATGGAAACAAGTGTGAAGTTATTCTAGCAATAAGAAAGCAGATGAACCTAGGAATTCGTGGAACTATACACACGACGAAACTGTCACGTGATTGTTCCTCACCATGTATCCTATGTCGCGAAGCTACCCACATGGAAAGACTGTGTAGACGCCTTTTCAACAAACTGTGAGAGTGACAGAGCGGGACATGCTTACCATTTTCGAAAAAGGTTATTGACAATAATTTCATTGATTCTTCATAAATGTTTCACTACTATTTTGCCCAATGGAAACTGCAGATATTCGAGAGTGAATATTCTTCGGCGTTGAGGATGTACAACATTAAAGTGTGATAATAATTCATAAACTATAGCTAATTTGAAGAAAACAATCATAACATTTTAATTGATTTTAGAAACCACAGTACTGATCTCTTCATAGACTTATATATAATAAAATAGTTTGTTACTTGTCAGTTGTCAACGTTTAGAAAGGCAAAGGTTTTCATGAATCGCTCTCGTAGACAGATGAATGGCGTATGATCGAGTGTAGACAGATGAATGGCGTATGATCGAGTGTAGACAGATGAATGGCGTATGATCGAGTGTAGACAGATGAATGGCGTATGATCGAGTGTAGACAGATGAATGGCGTATGATCGAGTGTAGACAGATGAATGGCGTATGATCGAGTGTAGACAGATGAATGGCGTATGATCGAGTGTAGACAGATGAATGGCGTATGATCGAGTGTAGACAGATGAATGGCGTATGATCGAGTGTAGACAGATGAATGGCGTATGATCGAGTGTAGACAGATGAATGGCGTATGATCGAGTGTAGACAGATGAATGGCGTATTATCGAGTGTAGACAGATGAACGGCGTATGATCGAGTGTAGACAGATGAATGGCGTATGATCGAGTGTAGACAGATGAATGGCGTATGATCGAGTGTAGACAGATGAATGGCGTATGATCGAGTGTAGACAGATGAGTGATAGTAGACAGATGAATGGCGTATGATCGAGTGTAGACAGATGAATGGCGTATGATCGAGTGTAGACAGATGAATGGCGTATGATCGAGTGTAGACAGATGAATGGCGTATGATCGAGTGTAGACAGATGAATGGCGTATGATCGAGTGTAGACAGATGAATGGCGTATGATCGAGTGTAGACAGATGAATGGCGTATGATCGAGTGTAGACAGATGAATGGCGTATGATCGAGTGTAGACAGATGAATGGCGTATGATCAGTGTAGACAGATGAATGGCGTATGATCGAGTGTAGACAGATGAATGGCGTATGATCGAGTGTAGACAGATGAATGGCGTATGATCGAGTGTAGACAGATGAATGGCGTATGATCGAGTGTAGACAGATGAATGGCGTATGATCGAGTGTAGACAGATGAATGGCGTATGATCGAGTGTAGACAGATGAATGGCGTATGATCGAGTGTAGACAGATGAATGGCGTATGATCGAGTGTAGACAGATGAATGGCGTATGATCGAGTGTAGACAGATGAATGGCGTATGATCGAGTGTAGACAGATGAATGGCGTATGATCGATGTGTAGACAGATGAATGGCGTATGATCGAGTGTAGACAGATGAATGGCGTATGATCGAGTGTAGACAGATGAATGGCGTATGATCGAGTGTAGACAGATGAATGGCGTATGAAGTGTAGACAGATGATCGAGTGTAGACAGATGAATGGCGTATGATCGAGTGTAGACAGATGAATGGCGTATGATCGAGTGTAGACAGATGAATGGCGTATGATCGAGTGTAGACAGATGAATGGCGTATGATCGAGTGTAGACAGATGAACGGCGTATGATCACAGATGAATGGCGTATGATCGAGTGTAGACATGATGAATCGGCGTAGACATGAATGGCGTATGATCGAGTGTAGACAGATGAATGGCGTATGATCGAGTGTAGACAGATGAATGGCGTATGATCGAGTGACAGATGAATGGCGTATGATCGAGTGTGTAGACAGATGAATGGCGTATGATCGAGTGTAGACAGATGAATGGCGTATGATCGAGTGTAGACAGATGAATGGCGTATGATCGAGTGTAGACAGATGAATGGCGTATGATCGAGTGTAGACAGATGAATGGCGTATGATCGAGTGTAGACAGATGAATGGCGTATGATCGAGTGTAGACAGATGAATGGCGTATGATCGAGTGTAGACAGATGAATGGCGTATGATCGAGTGTAGACAGATGAATGGCGTATGATCGAGTGTAGACAGATGAATGGCGTATGATCGAGTGTAGACAGATGAATGGCGTATGATCGAGTGTAGACAGATGAATGGCGTATGATCGAGTGTAGACAGATGAATGGCGTATGATCGAGTGTAGACAGATGAATGGCGTATGATCGAGTGTAGACAGATGAATGGCGTATGATCGAGTGTAGACAGATGAATGGCGTATGATCGAGTGTAGACAGATGAATGGCGTATGATCGAGTGTAGACAGATGAATGGCGTATGATGGAGTGTAGACAGATGAATGGCGTATGATCGAGTGCACACCCATCCTCGGCACCGTGAACAGGAAATGGTGCCAGACGGGTAGTTTCCTACTGAAACAAGAGCCGCCCAGTTACCATAACATGCATGAAGTCTCTTCATAGAAGCGCTGTTATCCTACATAAAATGTCTGCAGAACTCGTAAGACTGCAGCTGATGAAATAAATGTCACTACAATTAGAAAACCTCTGTTGCTGGAGTCGCACGCAATTGCTGCTACAAGCATGACCAAACAATAGTCTTCTTACTTGAAGGACGAGCCGAATACTTAAATTGGTCTGAAAGCATTGGAACCATAATCACTAGGCGGTTTCTGCGCACAGCGGACGCTGACCACTCAGGCTTTCCCTATGTTATATTTGTCCAACCATTATCTGACCAAAAGAAGTCGACTTTGTGTAATTGCCGGTCTGACTTGATCACTGAAAGGAAGGGTGAAGAGTCCATTCTAAATTGCAAGGCTAAAGGGTCTCCTAACTTCGTCAAGGATGCATTAAGACGAACAGAAGTAGACGCTTCGGTAGACGTAAAACGTCCCTTTTTGACACATTATGAGACATTAACCTAGTAGCTGAAAACACACAAAACACGATACTATTTCGATACATGTGGTTCAATACATTCCCTGAACACATGGATTCAGCATCTTTCGTACGTCATCACACGGTGAAAATACATCTAGACAGCTGAGGCCGTGTATAATGATCTATTATTTCAGTTCTAGTACTTCCGTTATCTCAAAATAGAAGCTTATGGGTAAAGCTTGTAGAAAATCCTTTACACATCCGATTTACCTTCGATCCATGGTAAATCCAATATTAATTCTGAAACTAAAGATCTGTAATATATGCTCAGTATGAAGGAACGCGGGTCAGGAAGGGAAAATACTTGTGTATGGCCTTGTCATTTGCTGCCTCAGTTTAAACTTATACTGTTTGCATGATTTGCCGAAGAAGACCCTGTCTGCTCTTCAATCACGCTACTCTCTGGTTGCGGGAATCCGTGTAACAGCCATTAGCAGTTCTGATTGCAGACTCTTAATACCAGGGAGGAGGCGAGATGTGCGGCTCTGCTTTGCCTACTACAATCTCTGACATTTCCACAGACTAACTGTTTTAGCTTCAGGACATCACTGTGCAACAATGTCCTGGATGTCCTACAATGTATACTTACACGTCATGCAATGGATTACGACAATGTGTTCACTGAATTCAGATTTTGTCTCAATCCGATGACTGTAAGAGGCAGAGAACATGACAAAAGCAACGACATGCGCTGTCAAGGAATTCGCCTATTACTTTCAGTTGGACTCTTCTGACTTGTAAAGAATATATAAGGGACTCGAGATTAAATCTACTGATATATTTACGCCTTGATAAAATATATGATGATTATATAACTCGTATACAACATTAACATGTAAGACATAAGACATTCACAGAACTCGCACAGTCTTCACTGATTACAACAAACGACTCAAGGATATTTTAAACTGTGATATACATGTATATTGGACATATTTCATGACATATTTATAGTTGTGAATATACACAAGAATCGGTGTTTCTGTGAACTTGTACATTGTTAACATGTAACTTTGAAATCACTATTTTGGGGCAATGATTGTTTTTATTCGGACGATTCATGTTGATTGTGTATTATTTATGATGAGCTCACACCATGTCTCCATGGCAACTCTGCTTCCAGTATACCATTATATCTGTACGTCTCAATATCCTCCTCACGCAATATTCTGAAACGATTATGTTTGTTTCAGGAAATGACCAAACAAGTGACGACACTGCCGTTGAGAAACGAAGAAGTCCCGGCTTCACCCACATGTTTGTTGGGAAGCGGATGCCAATTGAGCTGGAATCTAGGAGTCCAAAGTACGGCTATTACTTCGTCGGCAAACGCATGCCCACTGCCTTTCAAACACGCCTAAGCCCCAAAGTTGGACGGTGGTTCGTTGGCAAGAGGCCCTACGCCCACAGAATGTTCGTCGGCAAACGTGAGATGGAAATGAACGACGGCAACGTCCTGGACAACGGTGAAGACTGGGAAAACAACGTCCCCTACGGTGACTCTGAACTGGCGGATGGATACTATGAAAACAAGAGGCTGGTGAACCCCTTTGTTTACTACGCCTTGGGAAAGAACAAGAACAGCGGAAATACTCCCTAAAGAGGGCGGCAGATGACGCTGTGCATCGTGTCGGAAGTGACGTAATAGGTTCCTCTTCAAATGTGAAGTGCACGTGGACAGTCTTATGATTCGGCAAAACTAAAAAAACACGTCCATCTCTTACTCTCTCATTGAAACTGAATGCGTGCTATTTTTCTGACTATATTCATGCTATCCCTCATGTGTGAACAAACATTAAGAGAACTACTTCACCGGCAATTAAGACAGTAATGGATATTTTTCGAATAAAACATCATAAAAATGTTTGTGTTAAAACCTACTTTGTGAAATCCTGGAAGTCTTTGACTACAAAGAAACACCCTCTTTACTTGGAAAAGATGACTTCGCTCAGAGCTCATGAAATATACATACACAAAGGAGTGTGCAACATAAACGATACAGTTTACCATGGCATCTACGGTACAATACGCTTGTTTCTTGTCTCGAGCACCATCGTTCGCTGACTGTATATGGTTCATCACTGAATCCTGTCATCATTCAAATCGCCATTAGCCAGGAGAGCATGTCACAAACGGTTTCGTGTGGACAATAAAATAGTTGAGTGGTTCAAAGTGACTACTTGTCGTCATATTTTCAATAGTTCCCGATATAAAAGCTTGCATTTGTAAACATAGTTTGAAGTCCAACATCACTAGTTATTGAGCAGACAGCGGGAAACAACTTCAGATAATCTTGCCGTGTTGCCACTTGAGATGGTGCCACTCTTTTAAATGTAGGAAACTCCCGTATCTTGATAAAGAACGAAATCAAGTGATCTAAAAAAGACTGTATTTATAAAACCCAAAGAAGTTTGTTTTGGGGAATAATGGAATACAAAAGTTATACTTAGAACTGAGACAATGGTGGCTCAGAGAACCTTTAAACTCAGGGATGTTGTTGAAAGAAACATGAACTAACATCTAAAGATGAAGGCAATGATATCTGGAGGTCCACTTTAGTACCACCCAGCGACAGGGAAAGTTTCTGCTGTAAATTGCTTCAATAAGTGAGAAGGTCATACAAAGCTTAAAGTATATTTCTTTTCAATATTGTTCCATCAATTTGTTAACTTGCCCCTATTATGCTTAAGCCTAACATTGATTTGTGACTGTTATGATAGATGTTCAATTTATGTTTTACAATACATATTTATTGCTTTAAACTTTTATGAAAATAAACAGAATGAGGGTTTTGATGACATCCATCAAACGTAGAGGAAGACAGAAACACTATATAAATTTTGAGAATCTATATTTTGGAGTACATGTTCTCTTCTTATTCATCATGATTAAGAAATTAAAACCGGAGAAACTATACTGATTTTTATTGATAAACATTTAAATTTTGACGGTGTTTCACGATAGTATTTTGTGCAATAAACTTAGATTTTGTCGAATGTTAATCATTAAACCTGTGATATTGTATAATATTGTATCTCATGTTATCACAAAAGCATTTGTAGAAAATAAAACAACTATCCGATAATCACAAAAGGAGTTATGTTATGTCATTTTGCATCTGTTATCTAAAAGTATTCCATGAGGCAATAATGCTGGTAGATATGTTTGTCCCCATGTAGTGCAGCACACAGAGAAGGGGTGGCCAGCTTAGGACAAACAACGTATGGTAACTAAACAACCAGTGCAAATCCAGGAAGCACTTCACATGACGTCATCGCCTGTTAAACATGCTTTCGTGAAATATATATTTCAGAATTTGAATCCAATTTCAGTTCAAACAGACTCAGAGATATAGCTGTCACAGTTGTGATCACACATATTTGTTTTGAAATACATAGATAAAACCATTTGCTATTAATTTTATTCATAATTTCAACAATGATCCAAGAGCGTGAGTGCGAAGTGATAGGTAAATGCACCTTTTAAATGGAACGGAACAAACCCGTTTATGAATGTATAACAGTGCTGCCAAATATACTCTCAGTTTCGCAAAATTAGTTTCACTAAAAGGAGATACTAGGGTTTCTGCAAATCTCTGAATTTCTTGTACATTATTGATTAAATCTTCTAAGGGGTAATTGTCTTGACGTAGAGGACAGATTTGAACTTCAGCAGTGTCAACAACCACTTCATCAATTTAATTGATCATCACAGTCCTCTGCTGGATGTAGCAACACCTGGGTCAACACAAAAATATTCAATCGGGAAATAATCGCTCAAACACAATAGGATTGATACTTTCCCGGCATTGAACTGACAAATACGTTGCTCAGTTTAGGTCTGCAAGAGAGGTGACAATGGCTACATGAACTGCATTTAATGTCGTCTTTGGTTTCTGAAGCAAATCCTGATGTTCATTAAAAATGTATGTTCTGTAGAAAGAAACAAGAAACTCAAAGAGATCTAAAAATATATCCTACCTGAAGCAGATAATTAAACGTGGATCTGGTTTAATACCAACACTGTAAGGTTTATCTTCTATCAATCAAATTTAATTGTTAATATAGGTCTGAAATAACACACTATACTTGCTTCTGCAGACTCTGTTCGAGATAATCGTTGGCAAACGTCGACGAAAGGGTACAAGAAGGTCAAATGAGACTGTAGGTGCACATGTACTCTCGATTAATGTTTTTGTCAAATAATACTGACTGACTGAGTTTACTTTTACGCCGCTTTTAGCAATATTCCAGCAACATCACGGCGGAGGGCACACATTGTGCCCATGTGGGGATTCGAACCCGGGTCTTCGGAGTGACGAGCCAACGCTTTAACCATTAGGCTACCCCACCGCCCCTGTCAAATAATATAGTTGGAATATTTTGAACCCCAGTAGTTTGTGGCTTCAAACCTAAATAAAATATACGCTATTTTCCTCTGTTATTAATGCTTGATACATAAGTTCTGGCTGTATGCCAGCTTCACCACACACGTGGCCCGACTAGCATTGTGCGCATGCATTCCTGGGCGCACATGGCGCGATACCAATATCTGTCAGCATTATCATCATTATCATTATCATTAACGTGAACCTACTGGTGATGCACGTGTGATAACAACAGTGGCTAACCGTGTTTTCTTAACCGACACAATGCCAAGTAGAGCATCCCCGACACAATGCCAAGAAGGGCATCCCCGACACAATGTCAAGAAGAGCATCCCCGACAATATGCCAAGTAGAGCATCCCCGACAATATGCCAAGAAGAGCATCCCCGACAATATGCCAAGTAGAGCATCCCCGACACAATGTCAAGAACAGCATCCCCGACAATATGCCAAGTAGAGCATCCCCGACAATATGCCAAGAAGAGCATCCCCGACAATATGCCAAGTAGAGCATCCCCGACAATATGCCAAGAAGAGCATCCCCGACAATATGCCAAGTAGAGCATCCCCGACAATATGCCAAGAAGAGCATCCCCGACAATATGCCAAGTAGAGCATCCCCGACAATATGCCAAGTAGAGCATCCCCGACAATATGCCAAGAAGAGCATCCCCGACAATATGTCAAGTAGAGCATCCCCGACAATATGCCAAGAAGAGCATCCCCGACAATATGCCAAGTAGAGCATCCCCGACAATATGCCAAGAAGAGCATCCCCGACAATATGCCAAGTAGAGCATCCCCGACACAATGCCAAGAAGAGCATCCCCGACAATATGCCAAGAAGAGCATCCCCGACAATATGCCAAGAAGAGCATCCCCGACACAATGCCAAGTAGAGCATCCCCGACACAATGCCAAGTAGAGCATCCCCGACAATATGTCAAGAAGAGCATCCCCGACACAATGCCAAGAAGAGCATCCCCGACACAATGCCAAGTAGAGCATCTCCGACACAATGCCAAGTAGAGCATCTCCGACACAATGCCAAGTAGAGCATCCCCTACACAATGCCAAGTAGAGCATCTCCGACACAATGCCAAGTAGAGCATCCCCGACACAATGCCAAGTAGAGCATCCCCGACACAATGCCAAGTAGAGCATCCCCGACACAATGCCAAGTAGAGCATCCCCGACACAATGCCAAGTAGAGCATCTCCGACACAATGCCAAGTAGAGCATCTCCGACACAATGCCAGTAGAGAAGATAACATCCAGTAAAGCTCACTCGGCATGGCGAGATCGTATTTGTGTTAGATCTGGATGTTTGAAGGATTTTGTTGCTTCAAATCGCCCCCCTACCGCCTTCAACTATCAGCGAGAGACTCACTATCCAACATGTCATATAAAATTAACGTCACATGGAATATCGTTTACTTGAAGCTACAGTATGTACATCATGTATCAGCGCTTGTTATAGAATACTGTCTACAGTTGCACATTGTATGAAGGGGTTGCTATCTCTGGGCAGAGAGACCGGGATACATGGACGAGGGTGATTGTTGGGCACCACAATAAAGCACGCCTCGGCTACACAACGGGGGGCATGTTACGGCAAAGACACTGGAAAATAATTGATAATGCTTGCATCCAAGGCGCGCTGTGACTCGTGTGGCAGAAAGACGTTTTTTTAAGCGAAAACAACATTCCAGGCAGACCACCAGGCACATCTTGAACAACCCAACCTTGTAATTTGAACCTGATAGATACGAACCCTCAAGCACAAAGGTTCATAGCTGTTCCTTGTACGCGTGGACTTTCAGTATACAGTTTCATATAGTACATTCTTAAAGTTACGAACTGTAAACCAGCTCCATGGCATGTCCGATTTGGAACATGTTGAGAACATAGGTTTAAGACGTCCTTTGTAACTGTATAACAGAGAACACGTCTGCTTCCTATGCGATAACCATCTCACTCATGGTGTCTTCATCATTATTAAGTGACATGCGACACCGCAATTCGATTACACACAGAATTTTATATTAAAGTATGCACTTGCAATATACCGACGCGGACCACTGATAACCGGACTTATACTGATAACTAGATATATAGTTGTTGAATAAAACATCACTTCTATTCAGTTTATAGTCACACTCTGTTCAAATTCATAAACCTTTATTTTCATACATATCTCGTTATTTCCACTATGATATTTCAACTTGAGTCTTCGGTTTGAGTGAGATGACCTTTTCACTTGATAGAGCTTTGTTGGAAATTATCATCATGGTAGAAGGTCTCACTAAATTGATAATGAGATGCGTCAACTCGGCTTCACATATTGACTTTCCGTATTCGGCAGAAAACATTAAAGCTTTCAAATGAACATAAACCACAAAACGGGATACATAAATTCAAACGTGTAATGAGCAGGGCAAAAAACGATACTCCCACTTAAACAACAACTTGTCACTATAGGTGCCGTATGGTGCCGCTTATTTGTTGCTAGATCAGCCAGGATGCAATGGCATTGCGGCCATACATCCAAACGAAGGAAGATCTATGATGTAGTGTAACAGCTGATTCCCCATTCACCTGCACCATGTGTTACAAGGTTGACGTGTTTCAGGGGTACAGTCGGCTTTCCTATGCACGTGACGGGTACCACATATATATTCCAGCTTCCTAAATACTCCTTGAAATCTTTGAGGGGCATTTAGAAGTGGAATCAATGAGGAAATCGAGATTTATGGATATCAACTTCGTTATTGTGAATAACACGACGTTTCGGAGTGCATGCTTGCTCCTTCATCAGGTGGAAGGATGTTATAAAGGAGCAAGCATGCACTCTGAATCGTCATGGTATTCACAATAAAGAAGCTGACATCCACAAATCTTGCTTTTCTTATCCTCCCTGAAAGCCCCAAACAGCCCCTGTCCTACTTCGTGTCCTACTGGACATTCTGTAATACAAACAAGGGTACACACACGAGGCTGAAGTAGACAATCGTACAGAAATAGTTGTATAGACCTGTGTTATGTCTAACATATGTTATATTTGGGATTACTCTTTCTTAGTGAAAAGCACAAATTCTAGTACTTTCTGAGTTGAGCCCCATCCGGGATTCGAACTCACACCCTCAGAGTCAGGCACCTAATCGCCAGCACACAAAGTCAGCCGCCTAACCCGCTCAGCTACCGCGACTTCCTTGGAAGTCCCGGATGGGGCTCAACTCAAAAAGTACTAGAATTTGTGCTTTATTAAGAAAGTGTAATCCCAAATATAACATATGTTACATTGGACCATTTTCTAAATGGCATTGTGTAATCACTGTGTTATGTCTACTAAATCAGGCCAACATGCTAATACAAATCACAGTACATAACGAAATATTAAGAACATTAGGCTTAAATCCAAATTCTAAGACGTTCCTTAGGATGCCAGGATCCTTTGATAGTTGACTGGAATCAAAGTTTGGTCTTGATGTTCTGCTATCAACATCGTAGCTGAGATTTCTAATGATCATAGAAACAGTTCCGCTTCTAGTTTAACCTAAGCAGTGAACATCACAAAGCGCATCACTAATTGCTTTCCTTCCACCTTACACACCCTATACCTGGAATACCGGTCAGCAAACATAGATGTCAGCTCTCGCACATGGTATAAAGTGTCATGGTTGTGAATTAATAGGTGTGATGTGCAAGAATATCAACCACTGGTGACACATAGTTCATATAGGGAACAGGGGCCATTCTGCACACTGAATAACAGTACACAGCGTTTATCAGGCAAGTTTGTTTAGGGATGGTAAATATTGTGTATTGGGAAACACATTCTCTTTACAATAGGTTTGTATGTTTAGCACCCGAAGAAAAAGAGATCAGTGTTACTGACGCATTGACGTAACTCCCATATCGGCAAAATCAGGACTGTCTATAGAAAGGTGTCCTATGACAAAGGGAAACTCTAGTCTATAAGGCGATATGTTCGTGTGCAACGGTGTTTCGCAGATTGAAAACTCCCAAGAATCAGAGTAGAAAAGAAGTAGAAGTCTTAAGTGTCTGGAAGTGTCAAGGTAAATCCTTCACCCTCCTACGTATCCGCCATGTTTCCCCTACACCAGCAGATGTCCACACGACTACACCGGAAGTATCATCTGCACCACACTCTGGCTCACCACGCTGGCTCACCACATCGTTCAAGTGGAGATAAAGCGGGGTCAATTACAATCAGCACCAACTTATTCTGTCCCTTTGTCTCTAACTTTCATTCTACTTTCCCCTTAACATGTCTTGACCTTGAGTCATCAACAGACAACTATCCAAGGAGATCCAACAGATCGAGAGGGATCTACTGCAAAAACTCATTTATTTATAGTTGTGTCAAGAGATATAAAAAATAATATGCGTGTGATGAAAGGAGAATGGCTAAATCTCCAGTGGCCCTTACTGTCTTGCACAGAATCTCTCAAAGCCTGGTGGCCTCCGGAGATAAACGTAAACACTTTTTATCAAGCATTTCAAAACTGAGTGAACATTTTCCGTTCACGATATGTTTCTGCGGGCAGCATTTGAAATAATTAGTTGACCCAGAAACCTATACACTAGACAAGGTGTCATTTACAGTTGACAAGTTTATATTAAAGTCAAATAGGTTTACTCATGACAACAAACTACTCTAAAGTAATTACAGTGGAACAACATATTAGACCGGCAGTATAATGGCAAGATAAACTGTAATGGCAGTACACATATAATGGCAAGATAAACTGTAAAGGCGGTACACATATAATGGCAAGATAAACTGTAATGGCAGTACACATATAATGTCAGTACACATATAAGGGCAAGATAACCTGTAATGACAGTACACATATAATGGCAAGATAGCCTGTAATGGTAGTGCACATATAATGGCAGGATAACCTGTAATGGTAGTACACATATAATGGCAAGATAACCTGTAATGGTAGTACACATATAATGGCAAGATAACCTGTAATAGTTCACATAATGGATAACCTGTAAAGATAACCTGTAATGGTAGTACACATATTATGACAAGATAACCTGTAATGGCAGTACACATATAATGGTGGGATAACCTGTAATGGCAGTACCCATATAATGGCAAGATAACCTGTAATGGCAGTACACATATAATGGCAAGATAACCTGTAATGGCAGTACACATATAATGGTAAGATAACATGTAATGGCAGTACACATATAATTGCAAGATAACCTGTAATGGCAGTACACATATAATGGCAAGATAACCTGTAATGGCAGTACACATATAATGGTGGGATAACCTGTAATGGCAGTACATATATAATGGTGGGATAACCTGTAATGACAGTACACATATAATGGTGGGATAACCTGTAATGGCAGTACACATATAATTGCAAGATAACATGTAATGGCAGTACACATATAATGGCAAGATAACCTGTAATGGCAGTACACATATAATGGTGGGATAACCTGTAATGGCAGTACACATATAATGGCAAGATAACCTTTAATGGTAGTACACATATAATGGCAAGATAACCTGTAATGGCAGTACACATATAATGGCAAGATAACCTGTAATGGTAGTACACATATAATGGTGGGATAACCTGTAATGGCAGTACACATATAATGGTGAGTTAACCTGTAATGGCAGTAAACATATAAGGGCAAGATAACCTGTAATGGCAGTACATATAACATATAATGGCAAGATAACCTGTAATGGCAGTACACATATAATGGCAAGATAACCTGTAATGGCAGTACACATATAATGGCAAGATAACCTGTAATGGCAGTACACATATAATTGCAAGATAACCTGTAATGGCAGTACACATATAATGGCAAGATAACCTGTAATGGCAGTACACATATAATGGTGGGATAACCTGTAATGGCAGTACACATATAATGGCAAGATAACCTGTAATGGCAGTACACATATAATGGCAAGATAACCTGTAATGGCAGTACACATATAATGGTGGGATAACCTGTAATGGCAGTACACATATAATGGCAAGATAACCTGTAATGGCAGTACACATATAATGGCAAGATAACCTGTAATGGCAGTACACATATAATGGCAAGATAACCTGTAATGGCAGTACACATATAATGGCAAGATAACCTGTAATGGCAGTACACATATAATGGTGGGATAACCTGTAATGGCAGTACACATATAATGGCAAGATAACCTGTAATGGCAGTACACATATAATGGCAAGATAACCTGTAATGGCAGTACACATATAATGGCAAGATAACCTGTAATGGCAGTACACATATAATGGCAAGATAACCTGTAATGGCAGTACACATATAATGGCAAGATAACCTGTAATGGCAGTACACATATAATGGTGGGATAACCTGTAATGGCAGTACATATATAATGGTGGGATAACCTGTAATGACAGTACACATATAATGGTGGGATAACCTGTAATGGCAGTACACATATAATTGCAAGATAACCTGTAATGGCAGTACACATATAATGGCAAGATAACCTGTAATGGCAGTACACATATAATGGTGGCAAGATAACCTGTAATGGCAGTACACATATAATGGCAAGATAACCTACACATATAATGGCAAGTACATATAATGGCAAGATAACCTGTAATGGCAAGATAACCATAATAAGTACCACATATAATGGCAAGATAACCTGTAATGGCAGTACACATATAATGGTGGGATAACCTGTAATGGCAGTACAGTAACTGTAAACATATAATGGCAAGATAACCTGTAATGGCAGTACAAATATAATGGCAAGATAACCTGTAATGGCAGTACACATATAATGGCAAGATAACCTGTAATGGCAAGATAAGTACACATATAATGGCAAGATAACCTGTAATGGCAGTACACATATAATGGCAAGATAACCTGTAATGTACATACATAGTACACATATAATGGCAAGATAAGTAATGGCAGTACACATATAACCTGTATAACCTGTAATGGCAGTACACATATAATGGCAAGATAACCTGTAATGGCAGTACACATATAATGGCAAGATAACCTGTAATGGCAGTACACATATAATGGCAAGATAACCTGTAATGGCAGTACACATATAATGGCAAGATAACCTGTAATGGCAGTACACATATAATGGCAAGATAACCTGTAATGGCAGTACACATATAATGGCAAGATAACCTGTAATGGCAGTACACATATAATGGCAAGATAACCTGTAATGGCAGTACACATATAATGGCAAGATAACCTGTAATGGCAGTACACATATAATGGCAAGATAACCTGTAATGGTAGTACACATATAATGGCAAGATAACCTGTAATGGCAGTACATATATATAATAACCTGTAAAGATATAATGGCAAATAACCTGTAAGTACACATATATAATGGCAAGATAACCTGTAATGGCAGTACACATATAATGGCAAGATAACCTGTAATGGCAGTACACATATAATGGCAAGATAACCTGTAATGGCAGTACACATATAATGGCAAGATAACCTGTAATGGCAGTACACATATAATGGCAAGATAACCTGTAATGGCAGTACACATATAATGGCAAGATAACCTGTAATGGCAGTACACATATAATGGCAAGATAACCTGTAATGCAGTACACATATAATTGCAAGATATAACCTGTAATGGCAGTACACATATAATGGCAAGATAACCTGTAATGGCAGTACACATATAATGGCAAGATAACCTGTAATGGCAGTACACATATAATGGCAAGATAACCTGTAATGGCAGTACACATATAACATATATAATGAGATAACCAAGATAACCTGTAATGGCAGTACACATATAATGGCAAGATAACCTGTAATGGCAGTACACATATAATGGCAAGATAACCTGTAATGGCAGTACACATATAATGGATAACCTGGATAACCTGTAATGGCAGTACACATATAATGGCAAGATAACCTGTAATGGCAGTACACATATAATGGTAAGATAACCTGTAATGGCAGTACACATATAATGGCAAGATAACCTGTAATGGCAGTACACATATAATGGCAAGATAACCTGTAATGGCAGTACACATATAATGGCAAGATAACCTGTAATGGCAGTACACATATAATGGCAAGATAACCTGTAATGGGCAAGATATAATGCAGTGGGATAACCTGATAATGGCAGTACACATATAATGGCAAGATAACCTGATAACCTATAATGGCAGTACACATATAATGGTGGGATAACCTGTAATGGCAGCATATAATGGCAAGATAACCTGTAATGGCAGTACACATATAATGGCAAGATAACCTGTAATGGCAGTACACATATAATGGTGGGATAACCTGTAATGGCAGTACACATATAATGGCAAGATAACCTGTAATGGCAGTACACATATAATGGCAAGATAACCTGTAATGGCAGTACACATATAATGGCAAGATAACCTGTAATGGCAGTACACATATAATGGCAAGATAACCTGTAATGGCAGTACACATATAATGGTGGGATAACCTGTAATGGCAGTACACATATAATGGCAAGATAACCTGTAATGGCAGTACACATATAATGGCAAGATAACCTGTAATGGCAGTACACATATAATGGCAAGATAACCTGTAATGGCAGTACACATATAATGGCAAGATAACCTGTAATGGCAGTACACATATAATGGCAAGATAACCTGTAATGGCAGTACACATATAATGGCAAGATAACCTGTAATGGCAGTACACATATAATGGCAAGATAACCTGTAATGGCAGTACACATATAATGGCAAGATAACCTGTAATGGCAGTACACATATAATGGCAAGATAACCTGTAATGGCAGTACACATATAATGGCAAGATAACCTGTAATGGCAGTACACATATAATGGCAAGATAACCTGTAATGGCAGTACACATATAATGGCAAGATAACCTGTAATGGCAGTACACATATAATGGCATGGGTGCAAGATAACCTGTAATGGCAGTACACATATAATGGCAGTACACATATAATGGTGGGATAACCTGTAATGGCAGTACACATATAATGGCAAGATAACCTGTAATGGCAGTACACATATAATGGCAAGATAACCTGTAATGGCAGTACACATATAATGGCAAGATAACCTGTAATGGCAGATACCATATAATGGATAACCTGTAATGGCAGTACACATATAATGGATAACCTGTAATGGATACACATATAAACCTGTAATGGCAGTACACATATAATGGCAAGATAACCTGTAATGGCAGTACACATATAATGGCAAGATAACCTGTAATGGCAGTACACATATAATGGCAGTACACATATAATGGCAAGATAACCTGTAATGGCAGTACACATATAATGGCAAGATAACCTGTAATGGCAGTACACATATAATGGCAAGATAACCTGTAATGGCAGTACACATATAATGGCAAGATAACCTGTAATGGCAGTACACATATAATGGCAAGATAACCTGTAATGGCAGTACACATATAATG
The DNA here is from genome assembly GCF_003918875.1 of Haliotis rubra. NCBI lineage: Eukaryota > Metazoa > Mollusca > Gastropoda > Lepetellida > Haliotidae > Haliotis > Haliotis rubra. Next base: position 843,858 of record NW_025767004.1, read on the forward strand.
GCAAGATAACCTGTAATGGCAGTACACATATAATGGCAAGATAACCTGTAATGGCAGTACACATATAATGGCAAGATAACCTGTAATGGCAGTACACATATAAAATGGCAAGATAACCTGTAATGGCAGTACACATATAATGGCAAGATAACCTGTAATGGCAGTACACATATAATGGCAAGATAACCTGTAATGGCAGTACACATATAATGGCAAGATAACCTGTAATGGCAGTACACATATAATGGCAAGATAACCTGTAATGGCAGTACACATATAATTGCATATAAAGATAACCTGTAATGTAATGGCAGTACACATATAATGGCAAGATAACCTGTAATGGCAGTACACATATAATGGCAAGATAACCTGTAATGGCAGTACACATATAATGGCAAGATAACCACATATAATGGTGGGATAACCTGTAATGGCAGTACACATATAATGCAGTACACATATAATGGTGGGATAACCTGTAATGGCAGTACACATATAATGGCAAGATAACCTGTAATGGCAGTACACATATAATGGCAAGATAACCTGTAATGGCAGTACACATATAATGGCAAGATAACCTGTAATGGCAGTACACATATAATGGCAAGATAACCTGTAATGGCAGTACACATATAATGGTGGATAACCTGTAATGGCAGTACACATATAATTGCAAGATAACCTGTAATGGCAGTACACATATAAGGGCAAGATAACCTATAATGGCAGTATTCATATAATTGCAAGATAACCTGTAATGGCAGTACACATATAATGGCAAGATAACCTGTAATGGCATACAAATGGTGGGATAACCTGTAATGGCAGTACACATATAATTGCAAGATAACCTGTAATGGCAGTACACATATAATGGTGGTATAACCTGTAATGGCAGTACACATATAATGGCAAGATAACCTGAAATGGCAGTACACGTATAATGGTGGGATAACCTGTAATGGCAGTACTGTAATGGCAGTACACATATAATGGCAAGATAACCTGTAATGGCAGTACACATATAAGGGCAAGATAACCTGTAATGGCAGTACACATATAATGGTGGGATAACCTGTAATGGCAGAACACATATAATTGCAAGATAACCTGTAATGGCAGTACACATATAATGGTTGGATAACCTGTAATGGCAGTACACATATAATGGTGGGATAACCTGTAATGGCAGTACACATATAATGGCAAGATAACCTGTAATGGCAGTACACATATAATGGCAAGATAACCTGTAATGGCAGTACACATAAATGGTGGGATAACCTGTAATGGCAGTACACATATAATTGCAAGATAACCTGTAATGGCAGTACACATATAATGGTGGGATAACCTGTAATGGCAGTACACATATAATTGCAAGATAACCTGTAATGGTAGTACACATATAATTGCAAGATAACCTGTAATGGCAGTACACATATAAGGGCAAGATAACCTGTAATGGCAGAACACATATAATGGCAAGATAACCTGTAATGGCAGTACACATATAATGGTGGGATAACCTGTAATGGCAGTACACATATAATTGCAAGATAACCTGTAATGGCAGTACAGATATAATGGTTGGATAACCTGTAATGACAGTACACATATAATGGCAAGATAACCTGTAATGACAGTACACATATAATGACAAGATAACCTGTAATGGCAGTACACATATAATGGTGGGATAACCTGTAATGGCAGTACACATATAATGGCAAGATAACCTGTAATGGCAGTACAGATATAATTGCAAGATAACCTGTAATGGCAGTACACATATAATGGTGGTATAACCTGTAATGGCAGTACACATATAATGGCAAGATAACCTGTAATGGCAGTACACATATAATGGTGGGATAACCTGTAATGGCAGTACACATATAATTGCAAGATAACCTGTAATGGCAGTACACATATAATGGTGGGATAACCTGTAATGGCAGTACACATATAATTGCAAGATAACCTGTAATGGCAGTACACATATAATTGCAAGATAACCTGTAATGGCAGTACACATATAATGGCAAGATAACCTGTAATGGCAGAACACATATAATGGCAAGATAACCTGTAATGGCAGTACACATATAATGGTGGGATAACCTGTAATGGCAGTACACATATAATGGCAAGATAACCTGTAATGGCAGTACACATATAATGGTTGGATAACCTGTAATGGCAGTACACATATAATGGCAAGATAACCTGTAATGACAGTACACATATAATGACAAGATAACCTGTAATGGCAGTACACATATAATGGTGGGATAACCTGTAATGGCAGTACACATATAATGGTGGGATAACCTGTAATGGCAGTACACATATAATGGCAAGATAACCTGTAATGGCAGTACACATATAATGGTGGTATAACCTGTAATGGCAGTACACATATAATTGCAAGATAACCTGTAATGGCAGTACACATATAATGGTGGTATAACCTGTAATGACAGTACACATATAAGGGCAAGATAACCTGTAATGGCAGTACACATATAATGGCAAGATAACCTGTAATGGCAGTACACATATAATGGCAAGATAACCTGTAATGGCAGTACACATGTAATGGTGGGATAACCTGTAATGGCAGTAGACATATAATGGCAAGATAACCTGTAATGGCAGCAATACAGCAACATCACGGCGGGGGACACCAGAAATAATGGCAAGATAACCTGTAATGGCAGTACACATATAATGGCAAGATAACCTGTAATGGCAGTACACATATAATGGCAAGATAACCTGTAATGGCAGTACACATATAAGGGCAAGATAACCTGTAATGGCAGTACACATATAAGGGCAAGATAACCTGTAATGGCAGTACACATATAATGGTGGGATAACCTGTAATGGCAGTACACATATAATGGCAAGATAACCTGTAATGGCAGTACACATATAATGGCAAGATAACCTGTAATTCAAGTGGATCCATTTACACATCCTACTGCGTCTCCCTGGCTTCTTCTTGTGTTTTGAACTGAAATCCATTGATAGGACGACTATGAGTCTAAATACAGCGACTAGAGTTTATGCTAATGGTTCTTCCGTGGTGCTTTCAGGATTCGTGATTATACTATCTCTCTCATGTGTTCTGATTTCATAACATTATATCGGCATTTACAGCAGAGCGTACAGCGGATAAAACTGTCCATGTGACAGTCACTCAAACTGACTAATTCTCAACCCTTTAGTCTTTTGCCACTGTAGTTCATGCTTCCAGAAATGATATTTTATACAAATGTGAGAAACTGGATAATGTTTGTATGCTAAATGTGTTTGTTATATTTACTTAATTGGTTTGCGATTGCTAAAGGGAAAAGCTTTAAGTTCTGACTCTAGGCCACGCAAAAGATATTTCGAAAAGACAGTCCGTCCCCAAAGATATGAGATTGGATCGACTGGACGACATGTGCACATTCGGCTCAGCAGTTTCACATATTTGTAAAACATCGCCGTCGCAAGAGAGGGAGAATTGACCAACAGTGACAATAAGCCTGGATACTGTCATAACTTGTGATAGAATGTCCTCAATATGACAACGAAAGACGTCATCTTAGGGGGCGGGGCTCGAGAAAAGTGAAACCTTTACCATAACTACAGAGGCCCAACACTTGCTATATGGTTGACTTCGATGTACAATACTATAGTGAGTGACTTTGAGAGTCCAGCATGACACAATCGGGTAACATGTCTTCTGGTGGACATAGTCACTCAAACAAAACACATGCAACACTCTTACAGTGTCTGAACATGACATTTCCTGTTTGACTTTGTACCTTTTATGAATGAGCATTATCGGGGTTTTTTTCAAAAAGAATTCTGTTGACGTATTTTTTAAACCCATTTGATAAAGCAAAAGATCCTGAAATTTCGTCAGAGTAATCTTGTAAGATGTCATACACTGTTAAACAACGGAAAACCTAATTGTACTTTTTGTGAAACATCAAGTGGTGTGTTTCCGCAGAATTATCTTATTTCTAGTCCGCGGCATCTAAGGGGCTAGACTACCACCATCTCCACCACACGTACGTTTAGAGGCTACTTGGCTTGTAAGTTGATAAACTGACAAAACCGTTCCATACACATTGTAAAGTCATTAAGACATTTGTCAGATGCCCCTTACAGCATTAAAGTGAGACAAGGTAAAATGCTTGACAACTCCATCTGTTATGTTTCTTGGAGAAGAAATCCAGTTGAAGAGTTGAGCCAGCACAGATATCAACACTTTCCACGTCAACGTCCTGGTTAACAGTGCTTCTCAGTTTGTTCTCTTCACTTGAGACACGTATCAACTACGCCCACAGATACTGATTTACTGTACACTACATAACTGAAAGAAGGATAACAATTCTCCCATTAGTTTGTGGAGAACCCTTATGGTCATCCGTAAATACAAAACGTCAGTGCAATAGAATACCCAGTCTTGAACATCCTCCAAAACAGATTATGTGTAGTGTGAAGGGTTAAATAGACACTGAATGTCGTTAACAAATGACCTCATACATTTCTATTGTTATCAGTTTATGCCCCCAGCATTTACCGTTTAGAACCGTTGGCGATATCCTGTCGAGTACCGTATCAGCTATGTACTAAATGTGGATATCCTCCAAAGTAAGGACCGGATACTTCTGCAGAAGATCATAGCTCAATTCATGGTTTATTGATGTACAATGAGCTGGCAAACACTATGAAACTCAGAACATACACCCGTCTTTCCTTTATCCCTAAAGTCACTAGTGACAAGACAAGACAATCGTTTATTGTATTTTAGGCCACTGGCCCTTGTACCAGAGAGTTACATACAGAGCTGCAATACATATTGTAGGGATATACATAAGGGCATTGTTAATTGTAAGTGCTCGCTACGACGAATAAATGCATATTTAACATAAAGAGCTAAATTACGTAGGGTTGATTCATTGTTTGTTGTTAATATACTGGTAGAGCTATCAGTGGTGGTTTCGATAAATACAAAATGGAATTGGACACTTCAGTGACGGATCCAGGTGGGACACCTTTTCACGAACAGGTGGTATCAGCATTGTTATAGTCCTTTACATACCTATCATGTGGTTGGATGTCGTACACAGGAGTTTTAAAAATGAAAAGGTACACTTTTTTCGTAATATTTGTAACTGAAAACTCCTGATGATATTTACTCCGTAAATGTGTACGGAGGCACTATCATTCGACTGTTTCACTATCAAAATACCACATTAGAATTTCGAAATGAAATACACACAGGAATACTATTTGTCAGTTTTTCAAATATGTGGACTTATACATTGCTGGGGAGAAAACTGATGCCCACGCTCAAAATTCCCCATGCATTTACTTGTATTGCCTGATGGTGTGATATTCGTCCCGCAAGCCGTGTGCGCGGTATGGCATGAGTAGGACCTCATGCTTCACAAGCAAGCAAGAATGTCGATGGCAACTGAACATGAATATTGTGAAGACATAGGCACTTCGACAAGCACACAGTCATCCGGGACTCCCACATCCTTCCTGAAACTGGTTGTTCTCTGGCATTAACATCGATACCCACTGTACACCGTTTATGATCAATGTGAACATAGCGTCTATAACAGTTGTGTTCATATAAACTGGCATTAGAGAGAAGGTATACACTTGAAAAGGAGATTTGACCAACACATTACGAAACGTTATGACAACGTTATTGGCAGAAAAACAGCCATATGATTAACACAACAGAATAGCGCTAGGATCACCACCGAATACCCATTTCGTCCGTGTTTCATTTTATACAGCTCCAAACCTGAATGTATCCCATCTTAAACAGACAGTATATATGTTAAGGGTTACATTGTCGGACTATTGGTGTGATGAGAACACGGCGATGTTTCGGGTGTCACCTGTGTGTTTTCACCCTGGCCATGCATCCATAAATACCTAAAGGCCAACAAACTGGAGTATTGCATGTGTTTCAGTAATCTGTGCAGCCAATGGAAAACGACTGATCGATACATGTGGAAACATGCACCAGCTGATGCATCAAACAGTAGGTGGGAACAGTTGAACATTTGTGGATCCTTTAAACAGTAACTCGGCAAGACTTCATTGATTTCCCTGTGTTCAAGTGTTGGGCCATGGAACAGCAAATCATCAAGGCTTTCAGCAAGCAGCTCTTTTGCATTCCTAGCCTTGCCAGGAAGGCGTAGCCAGCCAAGGTTTCGGTGGCTGTGAACTGTTTCTTCTCACTCAGTATTGTGAGGAAATGTTATGAGGACATGTTCTTGTGCTGAGAGCTGGCACTTGGAATGAGCAAGGTGTGTCCGACATGCCCCTAATGTGTGGAGAATTATGTCCTTCCCAGGGCATTATTCCAGTCTCTTTGTACGGGAAAGCAGGGGACTGGGAACGCGTTAAACGACACCTATAGAAGTGGAAACGAATCGCCTGTCATCCGGTGATGCCCAAATGTAAAAAATGCAACTCTATCTTGATGGATAGCAATGATTTTACAATACCGGGCAAGGAGTTGTAAATGTTCCAATGGTGTGAAATGTTTGACAGGTTTAACAAAGTTATCCACATGCATTCTATATTACCAATATATACATTGCCAGCTAAACTAAACATGAATTGTTGTGGTGTAATACGCTCATAGCTTTAATAGTGCAGGCAAAAACCACAAATAGAACCTTAGTGGGAATCGAACCAGAGAATACGACATGACAGGGGTGATTAGGTTACTCACAAATTGAATGTGACGTTACTCACAGAAAAAAAATATACAAACCAAATGCATCCGAAATCCACTCCGGCTGAAAGCAGAAGCGACCATGTCATTTTGTAATCATAAAATATATCTGCTAATGGCAGAGGTCAACACACTGTCCAAGAGCGTTAGTTTTGCGCCCAAGGTGGTAGTTCAAAGAGGTGAACGGAAGACAAAAATTAGGGTTGAGGCTTAGGACGGACGGCAGCCATGTTTATTGGGTTGAAATAGGTCGAAAAGGCACGTTGTGGCTTAGACGTAACAGAACGCACACCGGAACCGGTGGCCAGGTCGGACGGCAATTCTTCATCGTCGACTTAGTCGTTGGCGACGGGACGACTTTGGCCGAGCCATGACTAGCTGAACAATCGCTGCCGTCTCTCCGAATTACCATGTCAGTTAGGTTCTTAGATAGAGATATTACTCCATGTTGGGTATCGTCACTGATCCACGCACGTGTACATACATAGGATGAGCGGACATAAGGAAGATGTGTTGAATGGCACCGATAGGTAGTGTTGGGTTAGTACGGGGATATAGGTAGTGTTGGGTTAGTACGGGTCGTGCCCGGAGTGGGGATATAGGTAGTGTTGGGTTAGTACGGGTCGTGCCCGGAGTGGGGATATAGGTAGTGTTGGGTTAGTACGGGGATATAGGTAGTGTTGGGTTAGTATGGGTCGTGCCCGGAGTGCGGATATAGGTAGTGTTGGGTTAGTACGGGTCGTTCCCGGAGTGGGGATATAGGTAGTGTTGGGTTAGTACGGGTCGTGCCCGGAGTGGGGATATAGGTAGTGGTGGGTTAGTATGGGTTGTGCCCGGAGTGGGGATATAGGTAGTGTTGGGTTAGTACGGGGATATAGGTAGTGTTGGGTTAGTATGGGTCGTGCCCGGAGTGGGGATATAGGTAGTGTTGGGTTAGTACGGGTCGTTGCCCGGAGTGGGGATATAGGTAGTTGGGTTGGGTTGCCCGGAGTGGGGATATAGGTAGGTTAGTACGCCCGGAGTGGGGATATAGGTAGTGTGGGTTAGTATGGGTCGTGCCCGGAGTGGGGGATATAGGTAGTGTTGGGTTAGTACCGGGATATAGGGATATAGTTAGTAGTGTTGGGTTAGTAGTACGGGTTGTAGGTGCCCGGAGTGGGGATATAGGTAGTAGTGTTGGGTTAGTACGGGTCATGCCCGGAGTGGGGATATAGGTAGTGTTGGGTTAGTACGGGTTGTGCCCGGAGTGGGGATATAGGTAGTGTTGGGTTAGTACGGGTTGTGCCCGGAGTGGGGATATAGGTAGTGTTGGGTTAGTACCGGAGCAGGGATATAGGTAGTGTTGGGTTAGTATGGGTCGCCCGGAGTGGGGATATAGGTAGTGTTGGGTTAGTACGGGTCGTGCCCGGAGTGGGGATATAGGTAGTGTTAGGTTAGTAGTGTTGGGTCGTGCCCGGAGTGGGGATATAGGTAGTGTTGGGTTAGTACGGGTCGTGCCCGGAGTGGGGATATAGGTAGTGTTGGGTTAGTATGGGTGCCCGGAGTGGGATATAGGTAGTGTTGGGTTAGTATAGGTAGTGCCCGGAGTGGGGATATAGGTAGTGTTGGGTTAGTACCGGGATATAGGTAGTGTTGGGTTAGTACTGGGTCGTGCCCGGAGTGGGGATATAGGTAGTGTTGGGTTAGTACGGGTCGTGCCCGGAGTGGGGATATAGGTAGTGTTGGGTTAGTACGGGTTGTGCCCGGAGTGGGGATATAGGTAGTGTTGGGTTAGTACGGGGATATAGGTAGTGTTGGGTTAGTATGGGTCGTGCCCGGAGTGGGGATATAGGTAGTGTTGGGTTAGTACGGGTCATGCCCGGAGTGGGGATATAGGTAGTGTTGGGTTAGTACGGGTCGTGCCCGGAGTGGGGATATAGGTAGTGTTGGGTTAGTACGGGTCGTGCCCGGAGTGCGGATATAGGTAGTTTTGGGTTAGTATGGGTCGTGCCCGGAGTGCGGATGATAATAAGAGGGGGAACATGGAATGTTTGCCGAATGCATTAAACAGACAAAAGAAAAAGACGTTCGGTGGACTTCGGGCACACACTGAAGCAATTAAATCTCTTGCAGAAATGAGGCTTCAAAGAAAACTAATTGAAGTGAAGTTTTTGAAAGTGACATGAATACATACCCGTTTTATAGATAACAACTCCTGGTTATTCTTTACATGGAGCTTCAAAGCTAATTCTTGTTCAGTGCAAAGATAACAATATCATTACGAAGCCAAGTAAATAATAATTATGTACAAAGATAACAATGTATTGTAATGACAAAGCCAAAAGTTAGGGTGAGGTGTGTTTATGTAGAAAGATACCAACAGAATACGAAGCCAGTTAGATAGGATTAATGTGCAAAAATAACAAAGTAATGATGAAGCCAGTGACATTAACGGTAAGACAAAGCCGACGATTACAGATAATAATTGAAATAGTTTGCACTATAACAACACAATCCCGGTTAAATAGGCATTATTGAATGATTTAGCATTATTGATATACTTACAGTGATACGTAGGCGGAAGGTGAAAGTAATCTTGACAAACTTCTCAGGATTTGACATTTCCGATTCGGGGAGACATTTGTTTCATCTACGTAGAGAAACATATCAGCAAGGATGGTTCAACTGTTGGCGCTTGTAGGAATACCTTTTTGTCCTTAGGGCACATGTCATCTGGCAGAAAGTAAAGCATTTTCAACAATCCTTTGTTGTAACTCTTCTGAATCTTTGCTGACTAAGACAGAACCATGTTGACGGTCGCCACATTAAGGGACAATATGTACCATGGGTCATTGGAAGGACATGCTTTCCATTTTCGCGAACACTTGGCCTCACTAATAATTATCCGTGGCTTATTCATATGATATCCACAGACATTTTGCCCATTTACACCAATGGAATGTGTTTTAGGTGGTTATTAATTAATTTTGCACTCACACAATCTTTTCCCGTAAATATGAGGCTTAGGGTGATGGTATTCAATTTCAATAAATTAAATGTTTCCTCATTTAGCTTTTTTGGTTATTAATCTACAACCATACAAGCAGTTTTTTTAGAATAAAAATATCATTAACTCTATTTTTCCATAATTCCATACCGAATACCCAAGTACCTATCACGTGGTTAGATTGTTTATACACAAGATGATTATGTCAAAAGTCAGTGCATGGTTATATACACGTGAGTTTGTTCGTTATAGTGGGTAATATCAGGAGCTGATATATGAACCGAGAAGGAGGACCACGATGTATTCATTTGGGTTCCTACGTGGGAAGTAACTGTTTTGTTTCAGACACAAATTGGATACAGATGCTAATGGATATCGAGGCTCACACGTGTGTTATATTGGTATTGACCCAGTTGGAAGGCGGCATGTGATAATAGAGAATAACTCAATCGCTGGGTTGAAACAATATCAGTGAAAGATACAACCGAAGGGTCATGCCAGGGTGGTCTATACTGAACCGATTATATGTCTAAATATATAAATAAAGAAAAGAATTGGAAGATTTTATGCTTAAGGCCCATTGCGCTAGAGAAAGAAAAAAATAACTGAAGGATTCCACAAATGGAACACTTACTTTTCTTAATGCCTAGATTTGGGATTTGGGCATCAGACCTGTGAACGACAGTGAGATGATCAGACCTGTGAACGACAGTAAGATGATCAGACTTGTGAACGACAGTGAGATGATCCGACATGGGAACGACAGTGAGATGATCAGACCTGTGAACGACATTGAGATGATCAGACTTGTGAACGACAGTGAGATGATCAGACTTGTGAACGAATGTGAGATATCAGATCTGTGAACGACAGTGAGATGATCAGACTTGTGAACGACAGTGAGATGATCAGACATGTGAGATGATCGGACCTGTGAACGACTTCGAGATGATCAGACCTGTGAACGACAGTGAGATGCTCAGACATGTGAACGACTGTGAGATGCTCAGACATGTGAACGACAGTGAGATGCTCGGACCTGTGAACGACAGTTAGATGATCAGATCTGTGAACGACAGTGTGATGCTCAGACCTGTGAACGACTTCGAGATGATCAGACCTGTGAACGACAGTAAGATGATCAGACATGTGAACGACAGTGTGATGATCAGACATGTGAACGACAGTGAGATGATCCGACATGTGAACGACAGTGAGATGATCCGACATGTGAACGACAGTAAGATGATCCGACATGTGAACGACAGTGGGATGATCAGACCTGTGAACGGCAGTGTGATAATCAGACCTGTGAACGACAGTGTGATGATCAGACATTTGAACGACAGTGAGAGGATCAGATCTGTGAACGACAGTGTGATGATCAGACCTGTGAACGACAGTGAGATGATCAGACATGTGAACGACAGAAGGATGATCAGACCTGTGAACGTCAGTGAGATGATCAGACCTGTGAACGACTTCGAGATGATCAGACCTGTGAACGACAGTAAGATGATCAGACATGTGAACGACAGTGTGATGATCAGACATGTGAACGACAGTGAGATGATCCGACATGTGAACGACAGTGAGATGATCCGACATGTGAACGACAGTAAGATGATCACACATGTGAGCGACAGTGGGATGATCAGACCTGTGAACGGCAGTGTGATAATCAGACCTGTGAACGACAGTGTGATGATCAGACATGTGAACGACAGTGAGAGGATCAGATCTGTGAACGACAGTGTGATGATCAGACATGTGAACGACAGTGAGATGATCAGACATGTGAACGACAGTGTGATGATCAAACCTGTGAACAACAGTGAGATGATCCGACCTGTGAACGACAGTGAGATGATCAGACTTGTGAACGACAGTGATGATGAACAACAGTGAGATGATCCGACATGTGAACGACAGTAGAGAGATGATCTGTGAAGGACAGTGTGATGAACATGTGAACGACAGTGAGATGATCCGACATGTGAAACGACATCCGACATGTGAACGACAGTGAGATGATCAGACTTGTGAAGGACAGTGTGATGATCAGACATGTGAACGACAGTGAGATGATCAGACATGTGAACGACAGTGAGATGATCAGACATGTGAACGACAGAAGGATGATCAGACATGTGAACGACAGTGTGATGTTCGGACCTGTGAACGACAGTGAGATGATCAGACTTGTGAACGACAGTGAGATGACCAGACCTGTGAACGACAGTGAGATGATCAGACTTGTGAACGACAGTGTGATGATCAAACCTGTGAACAACAGTGAGATGATCAGACATGTGAACGACAGTGAGATGATCAGACTTGTTAACGACAGTGAGATGATCCGACATGGGAACGACAGTGAGATGATCAGACTTGTGAACGACATTGAGATGATCAGACCTGTGAACGACAGTGAGATGATCAGACTTGTGAACGAATGTGAGATATCAGATCTGTGAACGACAGTGAGATGATCAGACTTGTGAACGACAGTGAAATGATCCGATCTGTGAACGACAGTGTGATGATCAGACCTGTGAACGACAGTAAGATGATCAGACATGTGAACGATAGTGTGATGATCAGACCTGTGAACGACAGTTAGATGATCAGATCTGTGAACGACATTGAGATGATCAGACTTGTGAACGACAGTGAGATGATCAAACATTTGAACGACAGTGAGATGCTCAGACCTGTGAACGACTTCGAGATGATCAGACCTGTGAACGACAGTAAGATGATCAGACATGTGAACGACAGTGTGATGATCAGACATGTGAACGTCAGTGAGATGATCCGACATGTGAACGACAGTGAGATGATCCGACATGTGAACGACAGTAAGATGATCCGACATGTGAACGACAGTGGGATGATCAGACCTGTGAACGACAGGTGATAATCAGACCTGTGAACGACAGTGTGATGATCAGACATTTGAACGACAGTGAGAGGATCAGATCTGTGAACGACAGTGAGATGATCAGACCTGTGAACGACAGTGAGATGATCAGACATTTGAACGACAGAAGGATGATCAGACCTGTGAACGTCAGTGAGATGATCAGACCTGTGAACGACCGAGATGATCAGACCTGTGAACGACAGTAAGATGATCAGACATGTGAACGACAGTGTGATGATCAGACATGTGAACGACAGTGAGATGATCCGACATGTGAACGACAGTGAGATGATCCGACATGTGAACGACAGTAAGATGATCCGACATGTGAGCGACAGTGGGATGATCAGACCTGTGAACGGCAGTGTGATAATCAGACCTGTGAACGACAGTGTGATGATCAGACATGTGAACGACAATGAGAGGATCAGATCTGTGAACGACAGTGTGATGATCAGACATGTGAACGACAGTGAGATGATCAGACATGTGAACGACAGAAGGATGATCAGACCTGTGAACGTCAGTGAGATGATCAGACCTGTGAACGACAGTGAGATGATCAGACTTGTGAACGACAGTGTGATGATCAAACCTGTGAACAACAGTGAGATGATCCGACATGTGAACGACAGTGAGATGATCAGACTTGTGAAGGACAGTGTGATGATCAGACATGTGAACGACAGTGAGATGATCAGACATGTGAACGACATTGAGATTATCCGACATGTGAACGACAGTGAGATTATCAGACTTGTGAAGGACAGTGTGATGATCAGACATGTGAACGACAGTGAGATGATCAGACATGTGAACGACAGTGAGATGATCAGACATGTGAACGACAGAAGGATGATCAGACATGTGAACGTCAGTGAGATGATCAGATATGTGGACGACAGTGAGATGATCAGACCTGTGAACGACAGTGAGATGATCAGACCTGTGAACAACAGTGAGATGATCCGACATGTGAACGACAGTGAGATGATCAGACTTGTGAAGGACAGTGTCATGATCAGACCTGTGAACGACAGTGAGATGATCAGACCTGTGAACGACAGTGAGATGATCAGACTTGTGAACGACAGTAAGATGATCAGACATGTGAACGACAGTGTGATGATCAGACCTGTGAACAACTGTAAGATGATCAGACCTGTGAACGACAGTGAGATGATCAGACCTGTGAACGACAGTGTGATGATCAGACATGTGAACGACAGTGAAATGATCAGACTTGTGAACGACAGTGAGATGATCAGACCTGCGAACGACAGTGAGATGCTCAGACATGTGAACGACAGTGAGATGATCAGATATGTGAACGACAGTGATATGTTCGGACGTGTGAACGACAGTGAGATGATCAGACTTGTGAACGACAGTGAGATGATCAGATCTGTGAACGACATTGTGATGATCAGACCAGTGAACGACAGTGAGATGATCAGACCTGTGAACGACAGTGAGATGCTCAGACATATGAACGACAGTGAGATGATCAGATATGTGAACGACAGTGAGATGCTCGGACCTGTGAACGACAGTGAGATGATCAGACTTGTGAACGACAGTGAGATGATCAGACCTGTGAACGACAGTGAGATGATCAGACCTGTGAACGACAATGAGATGATCAGACATGTGAACGACAGTGTGAAGATCAGATCTGTGAACGACAGTGAGATGATCAGACATGTGAACGACAGTGAGAAGTTCAGACATATGAACGACAGTGAGATGCTCAGATATGTGAACGACAGTGATATGCTTGGACGTTTGAACGACAGTGAGATGATCAGACTTGTGAACGACAGTGAGATGATCAGACGTGTGAACGACAGTGAGATGATCAGACATGTGAACGACAGTGAGATGCTCGGACATGTGAACGACAGTGAGATGATCAGACATGTGAACGACAGTGAGATGCTCAGAGATGTGAACGACTGTGTGATGATCAGACATGTAAACGACTGTGAGATGATTAGACTTGTGAACGACAGTGAGATGATCAGACCTGCGAACGACAATGAGATGATCAGACCTGTGAACGACAGTGACATGATGAGATCGGTGAACGACAGTGAGATGATCAGACATGTGAACGACAGTGAGATGCTCAGACATGTGAACGACTGTGAGATGCTCAGATATGTGAACGACAGTGATATGTTAGGACGTGTGAACGACAGTGAGATGATCAGACTTGTGAACGACACTGAGATGATCAGACTTGTGAACGACATTGTGATGATGAGACCAGTGAACGACAGTGAGATGCTCAGACATGTGAACGACAGTGAGATGATCAGACATGTGAACGACAGTGAGATGCTCAGACATGTGAACGACAGTGAGATGTTCGGACCTGTGAACGACAGTGAGATGATCAGACTTGTGAACGACAGTGAGATGATCAGACCTGTGAACGACAGTGAGATGCTCAGACTTGTGAACGACAGTGTGATGATCAAACCTGTGAACAACAGTGAGATGATCCGACATGTGAACGACAGTGAGATGATCAGACTTGTGAACGACAGTGAGATGATCAGATATGTGAACGACATTGTGATGATCAGACCAGTGAACGACAGTGAGATGATCAGACCTGTGAACGACAGTGAGATGCTCAGACTTGTGAACGACAGTGAGATGATCAGATATGTGAACGACAGTGAGATGCTCGGACCTGTGAACGACAGTGTGATGATCAGACCTGTGAAGGACAGTGAGATGATCAGACCTGTGAACGACAGTAAAATGATCAGACATGTGAACGACAGTGTGATGATCAGACATGTGAACGACAGTGAGATGCTCAGAGATGTGAACGACTGTGTGATGATCAGACATGTAAACGACTGTGAGATGATTAGACTTGTGAACGACAGTGAGATGATCAGACCTGCGAACGACAATGAGATGATCAGACCTGTGAACGACAGTGACATGATGAGATCGGTGAACGACAGTGAGATGATCAGACATGTGAACGACAGTGAGATGCTCAGACATGTGAACGACTGTGAGATGCTCAGATATGTGAACGACAGTGATATGTTAGGACGTGTGAACGACAGTGAGATGATCAGACTTGTGAACGACACTGAGATGATCAGACTGTGAACGACATTGTGATGATGAGACCAGTGAACGACAGTGAGATGATCCAGAACATGTGAACGACAGTGAGATGATCAGACATGTGAACGACAGTGAGATGCTCAGACATGTGAACGACAGTGAGATGTTCAGACCTGTGAACGACAGTGAGATGATCAGACTTTTGTGAACGACAGTGAGATGATCAGACCTGTGAACGACAATAGTGAGATGCCTCAGACTTGTGAACGACAGTGTGATGATCAAACCTGTGAACAACAGTGAGATGATCCGACATGTGAACGACAGTGAGATGATCAGACTTGTGAACGACAGTGAGATGATCAGATATGTGAACGACATTGTGATGATCAGACCAGTGAACGACAGTGAGATGATCAGACCCAGAACGACAGTGAGATGCAATCAGACTTGTGAACGACAGTGAGATGATCAGATATGTGAACGACAGTGAGATGCTCGGACCTGTGAACGACAGTGTGATGATCAGACCTGTGAAGGACAGTGAGATGATCAGACCTGTGAACGACAGTAAAATGATCAGACATGTGAACGACAGTGTGATGATCAGACCTGTGAACGACAGTGAGATGATCAGATCTGTGAAGGACAGTGTGATGATGAAACCTGTGAACGACAGTGTTATGATCAGACATGTGAACGACAGTGTAATGATCAGACATGTGAACGACAGTGAGATGATCAGACATGTGAATGATAGTGAGATGATCAGACTTGTGAACGACAGTGAGATGATCAGATATGTGAACGACAGTGAGATAATCAGACATGTGAACGACAGTGAGATGATCAGACATGTGAACGACAGTGAGATGATCAGACATGTGAACGACAGTGAGATGATCAGACCTGTGAACGACAGTGAGATGCTCAGATATGTGAACGACTGTGAGATGATCAGACATGTGAACGACAGTAAGATGATCAGACATGTGAACGACAGTGAGATGATCAGACCTGTGAACGACAGTTAGATGATCAGACCTGTGAACGACAGTGAGATTATCCGACCTGTGAACGACAATGAGATGAAAAGTTCTCTCTCTCGTTAATAATACAGCGAGAGTGTATCGTGAACTTTTGAAAGATTTTTGAAAAACATAACAAGCAATATGCTGCACGCTGCCGGAAACAACGAGGTGTTTTGAATGGAAAAAACCCTTTTAATCGTGACTTATCTGAATCGAGGAGCTGATTGGCTATTGATAAAGAAACATGAAGGCTTGGCGTAAAAAGTAAGTATCTTCATTACGACCTGCTGCTTCATGGAAAAATGACACTTCTCCATAGCCATTCCACTTAGAACAGACAAGAGATGCCAAAAAACATCAGGCGTAATCAACAGGGACAAAGTGATGTATGAATATAATCAGAAGGATTGAATAGGATAATGTGATTAATTGAAAACCAACTGCTTCAGTGACGACAGGACAGTGTGACACACATCAGCGGCGGCACGTGGATGCTGGTGCTAGTCTCTGAACAGGATGGTATAATAATGTGCACAAATTGTAATGTAGGACAAGAGCATTATGACGTTCGTGAGCGACACCTCCGTAGACGTGTGGCATCCATTTACACTGTACTATGTCGGCCTCTGTTTCGGGAGAAGACAGAAATACCAGTGTTAATAGGCTAAGACATTAACATTTTGATTTGTTTGTGTCTCATACAAGCACGTTTTATAGCAACGCGTTTAATCACATAATTAAATGTGTGAGTGTGATTTAATATGTTGTGTAACATTAAAACGACCACAGGGTGACAAAATAAACATCACATCCTTATTATTAGGTTACTGGAATCAACGAAACGTGGGAAACAGACTGTTGTCTCTGTTTCGAGTAGGTTCACGTTACAGCTTCGACAGTGTGTATTGTTGATTGATATGTCCCTGTGTGACAGGTTAACGTTACAGCTCCGACAGTGTGTATTGTTGATTGATATGTCCCTGTGTGACAGGTTAACGTTACAGCTCCGACAGTGTGTTTGTCGGATTTGTCCCTGTGTGACAGGTTAACGTTACAGCTCCGACAGTGTGTATTGCTGATTGATATGTCCCTGTGTGACAGGTTAACGTTACAGCTCCGACAGTGTGTATTGTATTGTCCCTGTGTGACAGGTTAACGTTTGATTGATATGTCCCTGTGTGACAGGTTAACGTTACAGCTCCCACAGTGTGTATTGCTGATTGATATGTCCCTGTGTGACAGGTTAACGTTACAGCTCCGACAGTGTGTATTGCTGATTGATATGTCCCTGTGTGACAGGTTAACGTTACAGCTCCCACAGTGTGTATTGCTGATTGATATGTCCCTGTGTGACAGGTTAACGTTACAGCTCCGACAGTGTGTATTGCTGATTGATATGTCCCTGTGTGACAGGTTAACGTTACAGCTCTGTGTGACAGTGTGTATTGCTGATTGATATGTCCCTGTGTGACAGGTTAACGTTACAGCTCCGACAGTGTGTATTGCTGATTGATATGTCCCTGTGTGACAGGTTAACGTTACAGCTCCCACAGTGTGTATTGCTGATTGATATGTCCCTGTGTGACAGGTTAATGTTACAGCTCCGATAGTGTGTATTGCTGATTGATATGTCCCTGTGTGACAGGTTAATGTTACAGCTCCCACAGTGTGTATTGCTGATTGATATGTCCCTGTGTGACAGGTTAACGTTACAGCTCCCACAGTGTGTATTGCTGATTGATATGTCCCTGTGTGACAGGTTAACGTTACAGCATATGTTATATTTGGGATTACACTTTCCAAGTAAAGTGTAATCCCAAATATACAAGGCTTCATTAATGAAGGGTCAAGTGATATATAGCACATGTAAAGAAAGGTTTCTCAGACATGTTAGGACTAAGAGTGACATCATGATGTTTAATGTATTGACAAACGTGACATACAGACAAATAGTTCAAACAGCACTAGCAAACATCAGTTGTATAGACCAAACACCTCCCCCCCTTCCCCAACGAAAATGACAAACATGAAGCACTCGGACATTCAATATCTTGTGCGCCCTCCTCGCGCGTCCAAGACTCAGATGCACCTTGTTCTCATGATCCTTATCAAGTTCATAAAGAAAGCTTGCGGAATTGCAGCTTGCGGCGAGCATGCTAGCCACTCAATCCGCTCTTCACCCTGCTGCTTAAGGAATTCCGTGATAATCCTGGCCCTATGATGTCTATCGTTGTCGTTTTGCAGTTTAGAGGGTCGACCATAAAAGCCATGCATAGCTTGCACTGCTATAGGAGTCAGAATCCCGATAACGCTGTCGATTACCACATGCAGTGGAGTACGTTCAGTAGGAGTTATCCCTGCCCAAACCATGACCGATCTCCCACCAAATCGGTTATGCGTGGCCACAGTTTCATCTATGATTCGCCCTTATTGCGACGATATATCCTCCGCCGACCATCATGGAAGGACAAATTGAATCTGCTTTCATCTGTGAAGAGCACACGAGACCACTGACGTTGATTCCAGCGGCCATGATGTCTACTCCATTTCAAACGCGCCTGCCTGTGACGTGATGTTAGTGGTGGACGAACTGCAGGTCGCCTACAGCGGAGTCCGGCTGCCCTTAAACGTCGACGGACTTTGCTCCTGGATATCCTTACATTGTTAACATTGAAGTGTTCTGTCTGAAGATCTGCTGCGTTAAGGAATCTTTTACGTAACGCAGTGTTAATCACGTGCCTATCATCTCGGACTGTTGTAACTCGGGGGGTGGTGGTGGGGTGGGGTGGGGACGTGTATATTTCCCTGGACCGATTGGCTGCCACAGTCTACCAATAGCACTCTAACTGACAATCAAGCGGACAGAAACCTGCCGCTGAGATTGACCGGATTCCAAAAGGCCTATAGCCTGATCCCTTTCAGCAGGTGTAAAAAAAGTCTATTTTAAGCTGCTATTTCAAACTGGTAACTGGACAGTGAACAACAGTGAAAAAGCATGAGTGCGTGTGTATTGTCCTCCACTTTCAATGGATAGAGCGACTTGCACGTGCAAATCATTGACATTAAGTGACAGGTGGATGTCCATATTGACATTTTGAATAAATGTGCCATTTGTAACAGAATGTGTCGGACGTTAAAGAAGGTAGTAATGACATTTCAAAGGCCTGATGTGTTTCCCTATACTATTTAGAATGTTTGTAAAACATTCACTTGTATATATTTCAAACAAAAACGAAGATTTTGGAACTTTTAAGAAATACTGTTACCAATAGCTTGACCCTTCATTAATGACGCCGAGTATATAACGTATGTTACATTTGAAGACTTTCTACATGGCATTGGTGTATTCATAACGTTACAACTCCTACTGTGTGTATTGCTTGTGTGTCGCTGTGTGACAGGTTAACGTTACAGCTCCGTCTGTGTGTATTGCTGGTGTGTCGCTGTGTGACAGGTTAACGTTACAGCTCCGTCTGTGTGTATTGCTGGTGTGTCGCTGTGTGACAGGTTAACGTTACAGCTCCGTCTGTGTGTATTGCTGGTGTGTCGCTGTGTGACAGGTTAACGTTACAGCTCCGTCTGTGTGTATTGCTGGTGTGTCGCTGTGTGACAGGTTAACGTTACAGCTCCGTCTGTGTGTATTGCTGGTGTGTCGCTGTGTGACAGGTTAACGTTACAGCTCCGTCTGTGTGTATTGCTGGTGTGTCGCTGTGTGACAGGTTAACGTTACAGCTCCGTCTGTGTGTATTGCTGGTGTTTCGCTGTGTGACAGGTTAACGTCACAGCTCCGTCAGTGTGTGTATTGCTGGTGTTTCGCTGTGTGACAGGTTAACGTCACAGCTCCGTCTGTGTGTATTGCTGGTGTGTCGCTGTGTGACAGGTTAACGTTACAGCTCCTACTGTGTGTATTGCTGGTGTGTCACTTTGTGACAGGTTAACCATGAAAGGGAAACCTAAGTATGTTCACTAATTGACAACAGACAACAGCGTGGTTCACCGTGTGCTCACCACCGTTTGCTGTGCTGGTATGGAGGTGGGATCTGGGAGGTGGGATGAAGGTGGGGTCGAGGTGGAGCAGTCTGATGGTTACAGCTGGATGCAGTTAAAAGCGTCGTACAACACTTATTCAATCCACTAGTCATGTCCCGAAGCTCACTGGGTATTCATGACATGCGCTGGCGGTGACGAGTCAAACAAAACACAAATGTCGAATAATCATGGCATGTTTCATTTCAGCAAGGTATATGACGTGATATACAACACCTGTAACAGATATGTTATTTAAGTCATTACTCGGTGTTTCATGCAATTTCCATAATGTATTCAGTGGATGGCGAGTGTCCTCATGACTGTGCAATGCCGTACCCATTGTTCGCGCAAGGATGCAGTGCGGTTGGCTTTTGTCCTCAGTAAACCATGCGTGTCTTTGGTTTTACCAATACTAGTATGTTGCAATGGGCTTCTCAGTGGCATGAACTGAGTGGTATTGGTCATTTCGTGAACAATCCGACTAGGCGTACTTACGGAGGCAGGTTGGAATGCCCAAGAAAGGACAAACCTCAGACAGAATTCAGTATACTGAAGAAAATCATGCGGAAAACATGTACCCTGTAACTGGCCCTTCTTATCCATGTTGTTTTGGCGATTGGTCGACATTCAGGGCAAGGCCATCCTCACCTGAAGAACAATGTGAGACAATATTAAAATATAATCGCCCTCGCTTTTCAATCAGTTGCTTATATTTAACAGCAGTTTTAATGGTAGGACGTGGAGGCTCTTTATAACTGAATGTTTGTGTGCAATTTGTCACACTAATTAATATTTGTCTGGTGAATTTCTTATGACTCCCACAGATTTGTAAACGAGCCAAGCAAGAATTAAAGATTGAAATGTTAAAGAGTATGACAATAAACAAAGGGGCGACTAATTCCCCCCCTGATTACAGCAATCACAGCGTTAATTATCCAGTGTATTTTACTTGGGGAACGTTTATACCCAGATGAGTGCTGAATGCAACTGAACAAGGTAGTTTTGATGAATGTAAAAACTACAGACCAGTAGCTCTTACCATCTGTTTATCAAAGGTATTTGAGAAATGTATTTTTAAACATGCGTTTAACTTTTTTTTAGGAAATAACGTCTTAAAGGTCACATGCAGCGTAAAACACAACTTTGCAGATTCTGATACCTTTCGGTATGGACTTACCGAAACAAATCATCAAAAATGCAAATTCAACTTATAAAGCTGAAAAATAACGCGATGAAAAAAAACGCGCGAAATCGTAGTTCAAACGATTCACCAACTTTCCCCCATCGCTTGGGGGAATTGAAGTTGTTTCAACAGCTGGGCTGCGCTCATAGCACATGCGCAGTGAAATAGGTTCGCGGAGCTTGGAAGCGGGTTGTCCGGTAAATATTCGGTGAAGGCTTTGGTGTGAGCTATTTTTCTAATGTTTTGTTGATATTTCACAGGCGCGAGCTTTTTATATGTTATTACAGTAGATTACCGATTTAACTGTTTATATAATTTCATTTGTCTATTTCACCACACGTTCTTCTTACCGAGTCACTTTCTCAGTTCGATACTTAAAAGCAATGTCATTATTTAGCGTTGACAGAATTTCTAACTGTGATATAGATATGTCGTTGTCACAGACAAAACTCAATGTCTGTTTTATTGGCACCTATGTGTCTGCCTGCCCGTCTGCTAATGACAATATTCAATACACATTTTCAATCACTGACCACATGCAATTTGAAGTAAACACCTATCAGGCTATACACCATAAACAAAACGCATTGATTTTTTGGCCCGAGTTCGGTCTCTGTCACATTATGTAATTACACAGACAGGCAGGTGTGATACTTGTACATATGACATGTTATGATGTCTGTTGATTGCAAAATGTTATACATAAATAATGAGCATGTATTTACAAAACCCAACATCTCTATATATACACACACAATGAGCCGTGAGGGCATCTGCAAATGAACCAGCCGTTACACTTGAGTGCACACCCGCCCGCTCTGACTGGGTTCGGTATCCCGGCAGCTTCGTTTCTTGGGAAGTAGACCCAAGTACAAAATATTGCACTTTTGATTTGCGATTGTACGCTTATAATTTTGTTTATATGTTTTTTCATAACCAGCAATGTATATTATATGTCATGAATAAGTGATAATTGTGTTTTAATTATGTTTGATTTTTTGGTTGCATGTGACCTTTAAGAAATTTGCAATCAGGATTCATGCCTGGGGATGGTACTGTATACCAACTGACATACTTGTATGATTTAATGCTACGAGCATTGGACAATGGCAAAGAAGTCAGGGCAGTTTTCTGTGACATAAGCAAAGGCTTTTGACAAGGTTTGGAATAAGGGAATCATAGTGAAATTAGAAGCTTATGGTATTAAGGGTAAGTAACTTGATTGGTTCTCCCGTTATCTTGACAATAGATTATCCAGAAAATCATTAGAGCAAATGTACAAGTCATATATATTACCAATGTTCGATTACTGTTCGCACCTTTGGGATAACTGTACTAAAGAACAATAAAAACTTGTCGAAAATCTACATTTAGACGCACTGGGGACGATTTGCGGGGCAGTTAGAGGAACAAGTCATGATTTAATGGTGTCCTCCCATTTGTGAGAACTCCCAGTTGTGAGACACATTAATTAATGGTTCAGTGCACACAGGTGGTGCTTCCCCATCCCTACGATGACAGTGGGAACAGCGCTGTTGCTGAAGAGTACCCGCAGGAGGCATAGTTCATTAATGAGTTAATTAACACAGAAGACATTGTTCGTTGAAGAGCATTTATTGTTTTCAATAGATACTGAAATACTGAAAAAAAGATTATCCTGAACTGGTGATATATTCTACTTGTTGAAGGCCTGCCATAATGGTGATCGGAAAGAGCAGCCAAAGGTTAATAAATACATTTGGATTAATTATGGTTACAACAGTTATTGCTAGATTTTTCAAACACGTAAATGTGAGTAGGTAAATTAATTTCTCTTTCAAATGATCACGAAGTTACCTACACAAAGTGTTTATTTTTTTAAAGCCATTTATCTGAGTAGGTTAATTACTTTATCTTTTAGAGTTTCATTAAGTTACCTCCACAAGATTCAGTTAAATAGCTAATCCATAATTAGCTGGGGTTAATCTATTCTATCAGATAGGGGAGTAAGGTGTGTTTTCTTTGCTAAGTACCTACTCCACTGTCTCACAACTGGGAGTCTCACAACTGGGAGTTCTCACAAATGGGAGTAGACCGATTTAATATATAAGGAAACTACCTGCATGCCTCTAGTTGACCGTAGACAAATTAGCAATTTATCATTATTATACAAAATGGTTCATCATATGACATCAGTTTATTTAACTGATCTACTACCTGAAAGAGTATCACAGTTAAGTGGCCATAGATTAAGAAACAGTAATAACATTCAAACTATAAGATGTCGTAGTGATTTGTATAGCAATTCGTTTTTACCAGATACAATAAGACTGACTGACTGAGTTTAGTTTTACGCCGCTCTTAGCAATATTCCAGCAATATCACGGCGGAGGACACCAGAAATGGGCTTAACACATTGTGCCCATGTGGGGAATCGAACCCGGGTCTTCAGCGTGACGAGCCAACGCTTTAACCACTAGGTTACCCAACCGCCCCAGATACAATAAGACAATGGAATGATTTGCCTGAGAATATGTACGATATTGAAACCATAGGCTAATTCAAAAATATATTACAATCATCAAAACCAATTAATTGTAATATATTTGATGAAAAGTTTGGTACACGTTTCTGCCAAATTATCCACTCACGCCTCAGACTTATGTGCAGTAATTTGAAAGCGTACATGTTTGAACGGCACATTTCAGTTGATCCATTCTGTTCCTGTGGTCACCCCTATGAGGATACTTTACATTACTTCTTTACTTGTCCTAATTATTAGATATCGCATGTACTTTTACGAACATGGATAAAATTTTAAATTCTGTCCTAAATGGAAATCCAAACAAAAATGAACTTGTAAATTCTTTTATACTACAATCTGTCCATACTTATATAATAAATTCGCATAGGTTTGATAAATGATTAATGATGTTCAATACGCAGGTTGCTTGCTTTCCTATCATGCTGCATATTATTTAATATTTGTTTTATTCATGTATCAATGAAATGGAGAGGTATTCAAATAAGCCATTACGGCTTCTTTACCAATCCCAGTTCAATTTATTTTACACTAAGAAGACGGCATCACATGGACAGTCAGCTGATCCTATCACTAAAAGGACACAGTGCTAGTTGGTCCGTATTATTTACTCAGACTGTTTTCTCGAGATCAATCACAAGTAAAGCGATTTACTGCAAAATGCAATGAAACAAAATGTGCCAGGGCCTCCTTTCACAAAGCGACCTTTACTAAGGTTAACCTCAACTCCCATTCTTTAACATTGCACTAAGGTTACTTTAGTGACTTACGATCACCTTAGTGGTTTGTGAAAGGAGGCCCTGGTGCTTAAGTTTGATCTTGGACTTCAAGACATAAACCATATCAGGCCAACTTGATACAACTGTTTTCATGGACACGTCATATCGGTTGTTTTGCCCACGAACCTCATTAATGATGCATATCTAAGGTATTATATATGTATTAATGTTACGGACTAACAGTAATTCACATCAATGTCCCCCTCGAGACTAAGCCATATCCAGTATTAATCACTTCTTGTGTTCAGCGATCAAGTTTGGGTATCAGATTATCTCATAATGGAGACTTCACGAAGCATGGCGATAACCTCTGACAAAACCGCTATTTATTCAACAACAGGCGTTTTGTGATTCTGTTTCAAAATCTAAGATAAGAAAGCTGTGAAAAACTTTAAGACTTTACTGAAATAGACGTGTCTCAAATTCTTGTCAAGAAGTGTGATTCTTGGCAGATCTTGGTACCTGGCATGATCAATTAACTACACGACGAATATCCTACAATATAGAAGTCAGTGACACAAGGACAATACCCCCTCGGTCTGTATCAAGCATAACAACAACGGTCCGTGAAAACCTCTTTAATCAACAGCCGTTTGCTGGCAGTTTATCCTCACATATACGCTTACCGTCGTAACAAGCCTGAAACGGGTTGAAGTGAATGTCTACTTCTAGGTCAAAAAAGAAAGCCGCAGTATACTAATCATGATCATCATGCCATAATGGTATCAATGACAATAATGAAAACACACATGTGTAATTGGATAAGATAAGATAAGATAAGATAATTCTTTATTGTCCCAAGGGAAATTTGTTTTGCATCATACGTTCATCACAATCGTCATCACAATCGCTGGTTATCTATCTTAGGTATCACACACACACACGAGTTAACGCGGTATTGTGAGATACGATGGCCACGTAATCGTTGTGACATTCAGCTGGTGTAATTTGAATGCACACTGATCCATTGTCAGTATGTTACCAATACTCTTCATCCCTCATCCATTGTCAGTATCTTACCCCTACTCTTCATCCATCATCCATTGTCAGTATATTAGATAAGAATTGATCTTCAATAACCCATACTTGTCGTTAGAGGCGACTAACGGGATCGGGTGGTCAGGCTCGCTGAATTCGTTGACACATGTCATCGTATCCCAATTGCATAGATCGGTGCTCATGTTTTTGATCACTGCATTGTCTGGTCCAGAGTTGATTATTTAGAGACCGCCCACATAGCTGGAATATTGCCGAGTGCGGTGTAGAACTAAACTCACTCACTCACTCACTAGCTACTTGGTAAAGTATCATAACATACTGATCGGTTGTTTACATCCAGCAGAATGAACACACACTATTGTGGCCAGGAAATGAATTCTATTTCTGCCTGAAATACATAAGCTGGATTTGCGTACCCATTACATACACATGTAGAACGTAAGAGGATCTTTATATCAGGACGCATTAACTATTATATTCCGGATCTGTTAATATCACAAGGCTTATGTGTAATCGAGATTGATACCACCACCCACACAGCATGCCATACTCGGTAAGCTGAACCACCTGAACCCCTCGAGGAGACACCCATTGTAGGCGGAACCTTCACCAAAATACCAAGTGAAGGACAGAAGTCTCTGTTTATCCCAGTACAACCGCACTGAGGAGAACGTTTGAAACATGTAGGAACATGCGCATGTGGTGACCGACGTCGTCAAGATCTCACGACTACCAGTGTATTAGGGACTGGACATGCCCATCCCCGTCGCAAACACCCTTTTCATTTGTTGCCGTTATTTTGCCCTAGACACCAAATAGATGCTTCTTCTGCGTCCAGACTTATGTTTTGAATCAGCGTGTTATGTTTATAGACATTGTACGTCGTGATTTCTCTGTTAGTTGTTTGTTCATTGTATTCTTCATTATCCCAGGTTGCGAGAGAACACGTATATGTTTACGTAGCGCAAGAAATGAATACACTTGAAATGACCAATGCTAATGTTGATAGTGTTGAGGGATCCTACCAGTCTTTAATAAACTGATACATAAATAATATTTGAATCATTTATCGAAACATACGCTAACGCATGTCAACTCTGATACTATGTCCGTGTTGAAACACACGTCAAGATGGAGTCAGTGATAATAGGTTTCGTATTGTCCTAATCCAATAACTCATGTAGACAGATTTAATTTCACAAGTGTCTGTGATTTCCTCTGTCAGGAAGACCGCAGGAGTGTGAGCATTATATTTGAATTCTCAATGGTTGTGTTTGGAGGGAGCTTTAGACACGTCTAGCAGCAACGGCTAGGAGCCGATGCCATTTTGTAGAGCGCCGGGGGTAACGGTTAATTGTGCTGCATCGCCATAATAGTCACCTAGCGACTTTTCAAAGTTACTCTCTCACAAATCAAAGGGACACAAACAGCGGAAACCCTCCGAACGCATTTAAATACTGATTATTGAGTTAATGCAAGCAGGGAGTCGAGGCAGGATCTGTCTTAGATTTGACTCTCTGCGCGAAATTCGTGCCCTATCCAAACTTCGTGGTTGGAATGGAGCGACAAGGAAGGAGAAAGACAAATATGAAAACTGAAGACCTAAAATGGTTCTGAACGATCACGACGCACTGGAAACCCCCCAAGGACAGCTGGGTCAGGAACAGCCCTATCTGGTAATGGTGCCAGTGCCACAGAGCATCATGATTTGGCTTTTAAAAGAAAGAAAGAAAGAGGTATCACCTTCAAACCTCAAGTGAGGATGTTTAACGTTTTTTGACACATCTATGGTATATTTAGTGCATTGACGTATTTTAGTCTTATTGCCATTGCAGTTGTATGGATTATTCTGCCTGGTCTGAGAGGTTATCATGTTGTGGAGGCAGGGATGGACCTCTTATGACATTTTAATGCACTCCCTGTAACTTACAAGATACGATAGTGCGTCTAATACTGACACTGTAAGACAATCAATTACTCGTTCATTCAGAGAGAGAAGTTTGGTGGATGTCAGAAGATAATGCGCTGCAGGGTGTCAGGAACGCCATAAAGTGAAACCTAATAGTGATCAGTTTTTGGCATAAATGGAATTATAGAAATATTTGTTGGAGATTCGCCACAGAATAGTCTAAATTGCCATGCGTACGGAGGCTTTTAGGGAGAACTGATATTTATTTGATAAGTAATGCTGTTAAAAACTATTCCCATTATGTTCACGCATCGCTATTTTAACAGCTTTCACACAATAAAACCACGAGTTCTGATTTAGCCGTCCATAGTTCATAAAGGTTTCTATATGATTTTGGAATTTTGAAAATCCATCTATATGTATATGAGAACAGCTATCCAAGTGCTATACGGCCCTATACTGTTGCTGTGTGTCGTCAGGGTTTGATGATGGTGGGTATAGCTACCCGACTGGCCAAGGTCCAGCCCAGTGCTGGCCCATGACGTACAACGACATGACTGCATGACGTACCTGATGTTGTTGACTACCCCCCGGTACACATCAGGGTCCACCGCCACCGTTGTCGGTCTGGAACAAAACGCTAATTCACTCACTTACTAATATGAATGCCTTTGATACAAACGCGTTTTGCATATTCAGATACACGATGTTACATATCCCAAGGCAATGAAATGTATAAAACGAAATATGCTCGGTCATATGTGCATGTTTTTGACTAATTGCGACTAATGACTATATAGATTCTAGCTGTAATGTCTATGTAGGTAATATAGGACATGTATAATTAATTAATGACACTGAAACCCACAAAAACCACTGCCATGATCATGAGGCATCTCTGCTCAAGCCGTATCTCCTTCACGATTCCGGCTATATCATCAGCATGTGTTTAAATCTCGTCTACGTCGTGATGATAGCCGGAGCGCTATAAAGGGAGCTTACTCTGCCCTATCCGTGACATCCATCACAAACAAAGGCAGTTCAACTGTTTACATGTTTTGCTGAGGCCTATTTGTAACCAAACAAGTCTTCAGTAAAAGTCGTATGGTGCGACTTGAAATTCTGGAAGGAGGAGAATGAACGATTGTACCTCGGTGGTTGCGAAATGTACACTCCACATACATCATGTTGAGATAACAAAACACGTGATATTAGTACGCCATGGGGCGGGTGTCCTTACAGCGGGTATATTTGTACGCCATGGGGCGGGCCCTTACAGCGGGTATATCTGTACGCCATGGGGCGGGTCCTTACAGCGGGTATATTTGTACGCCATGGGGCGGGCCCTTACAGCGGGTATATCTGTACGCCATGGGGCGGGCCCCTTACAGCGGGTAGCGGGTATATCTGTACGCCATGGGGCGGGTCCTTACAGCGGGTATATCTGTACGCCATGGGGCGGGCCCTTACAGCGGGTATATCTGTACGCCATGGGGCGGGCCCTTACAGCGGGTATATCTGTACGCCATGGGGCGGGCCCTTACAGCGGGTATATCTGTACGCCATGGGGCGGGCCCTTACAGCGGGTATATCTGTACGCCATGGGGCGGGTCCTTACAGCGGGTATATTTGTTTAAGTGACTTTGTAACTTGTGTATAAACGTTTTGTCTTACATCTTGCACTAGTCTCCCAAGTCATTCAAAGAATAGACACTATTCAGATATTCATGCGTCACTTCTAACCATATGATGCTATATACTCGCATGTCACTGAAGAAAAGAACATAAATTAATCAATGCCAGTGTACTCGCATGAAGAGGTAATTCATGTATAATTACTGCCCTTCTATCTGTATGTTGGTATATGATGCACTGTACTGTCACTGTGTAAGAAACTCATATCCCACGGCTGATGTTATATACATACACAATTGATGTAACAGTGGTGCTCTCTACAGAGGTGTTAAACTCACAATGTACACGTGATCAGTTTATTTGCATTTTCCAAACGCAGCTAATTGGGGAACATGAAACTCATGTGGCATGGGGGTACTTAGTGAGGTAAGTTTCCAGACGACTTCTCACTCCCTCTGCCGAGGTGGAAGGACTGGTGGTAACTACAACTGACCTGTTAAGCCCTTCCCGGGGAGGGGGAAGACACCAAGAGCGGTCTAGCTCCCAAGACACATAGAGAAGCTAAGCAGGCTCGGGAAAGAAATATCCATGCAACGGGGATATGTTCTCAACCAAGTCCCCGAACCTGACCACTGATCCATCCAGTCGCCACTTACGACAAGCAGAAGTTGTTGGGGATCTACTGTCTTGTAGGGAACACCCACGGGACTGCCACAGAGTGTCTGCTCCAGCCTCCATTATGTACACACTGTTGTTATATAGTTCTGAAATATTGCTGAGTGTGGCGTTAAACAACAAACAAAATAAACTTTACACATTGTTATAAGTAATGTTATATAGTTCACGAAGTAAGTTTCCTCTGTACGTTTCACTAGTCAATTATTGACGTGTTCTTTAGTGACATGTCTACCTTACATCCTAAGGTTTTACATTCTTCACTTAGTATCTTCTCACGCACTCATCTCTCGGTATGTACCAATCAGTATCTATTTCTGGCAGTTTGTGTATGGCTAAGGAGGCCAGCTGATATATTTTATGTTGTCATTTTCTTTTCCTTTGACATTACCGTGTAGTCATGGTTGCTCAACGTGATATAAGGATGTCTGCGGCTTCATGACCTTGAAAGCTCTGGTAAACTGCCACAGAGACCTTGTCATGAGGTTCAATACTCACAGGTGATTTCCAGGCCACAAAAGGGAAATCAAGAATGGTAACGATCTGTTTCATGTTCCAGGATAACCCAAAACAAAGGCTGTCTTTAATCTTTATGTTTAAGAGATTGTATTTCCTTTGAAAGGTGGCAATAATGAGGCCATGTCGACGATGTCGTGATGCTATATGTAGCTTTAAAAGAGTTATTTATTAGCGGGATCGTATTTCACGTAATAAAGAATTAATAAAGGAGTATCATCAGACAGACGTTAGTAACGATTGTGATGAAGGCCACCGACGTGATCAAACCAGGAACACAAAGGCGGTTAGGTCTTGTCTTTGGCCGGCTCTGTTGCTCCGTCAGATAGCATATTAGACTTGATACATTTAACTTGTTAGAAGAATATTTCTTAGCATCACGGTGTATTCAAATTGAGCAATACTACTGAAGTGAGAAATTGACATCATGGCTTGTGTCCATCATACAGCGAGGTGTATGTCCGTGTGTGTGTGTGTGTGTGTGTGTGTGTGTGTGTGTGTGTGTGTGTGTGTGTGTGTGCGTGCGTGTGTGTGTGCGTGCGTGCGTGCGGCATACACAGCTGTGAATGTATTTTACCGTTACCGACTCCTCCATCTTTATATTTGATGTGTTTATTGGCTGATGTTTGAAGGGTAAAGATTTCTTCAGCAACTTCTAAGTGCGTGCACATTCCGTTATGCACATATTGCAGATAAACGGTATCCCGGGGACCTGCATTACGGACAAACTAATCTACTGTAGATAAACGCAAACAGCTGGATACCAGCGGTAAACTCCATAACAATGTCTTACCCAACAGACGATGACTAACTTTAGAAAATTTATAGTCTGGAACAGGTATCGAGCAACGGCAATTGACACCACTTCATATATATTTGATGGCACCTGCACATAGGTCTGGCAAAACCGGGAGACTAAGCGTTGAGGTTGTATCAATAAGTAATGTGCCCAGTATACGTCTCGTGCGCCTTTGGCAAAAACATAAAGGTAGATTGTACTTGATCATCTATCCAGAATATACCATCACAATTTTACTGGCGCATTCTATGGATATGTTTTGTGGTATGTGTGAAAATAGCCAATTCAATATACGCACTAATATCACATAATAATGTAGTTATTTAAACAGAACACACCTGTAAAGTAGCCTGGATATTGGTATATCTATGTGTTGTAAAAAGTGCATTTATCTGACAAAATACCTTCCACGTAATATTCATAATGCATAATATTTCTCGATTATTAACGGGCATGTTACACAAAGTGCTTCATGACGAATGATGACGTTTCTCCTCGACTTCCATTACAAGTGAATTTCTGTAGGGACTATAGACATCTGCACAGATGGAGGAGTGTCGACTTCAACCACACGTTTTGATAAGGATTCTGCAGGCTCTCGTATGACAGGACATTTATTAATACAGTGTTCGATTACGCCTGCAGGAAAACAGAAAACCAACGGTACCGGCTATATATGACATCCCCCTGTTGACAAGATCACTATAGATATAGTTAAAGAGATTCTTACAAAACCAACATGCCAGTTTACCGGGAGTGTACAAGGTTTGCTTTCACTGCAGTGCCTATTGATCTGCGTGCCCTTTGTTCCGGAGGAAGTATGAATCATTTACTACTTATTCTAAATGTGTTACCAGCGTTGACAGATGCTTTTTCGACCAAAAGAAAAAATGTTTGCCTTATCACCACCTCCAGCAAATCTCCAGGATCAACATTAAACATAACATACAAGTACAATCCCTCTCGCAGTCCTAATCCCTTCTGGCTATGCCTGTTCATATATACAGTCCCCTTCTCTGAAGTAAAATCAATGTCCTTGCCGTTCAAAAACATTATTATATTTACATGATGTACTATACGTACTTTCAGAAACCATTTTGCAGCTGAAGGTATCATATCAGACCCAGTTATTATCTAATGTTAATATTCTCTACAACTACATACGGAATTCAACGTCCCTAAAGAACTATATATCATAGACTTTGACATTTCAGATTTTTTATGGAAGGTAATTGTAGTCCAAAGATTAACACTTTAATATCGGCCCCACAGGGCGTAGAAAACAGGATGTAAGGTCTTATCATGCATGCACTGACGTCATATTGTAATGTCTATAACGTCATATCATGCATGCACTGACGTCATATTGTAATTTATTACTCACCCGTTTAAGATATCACTGTTTAATAAATGTACAATGTTATTACACAGTGTGTATTAACATCGCGTGCTGCCGGAACTATTTACACTCGGTCACATGACCAAAGTAACGTGATCAAAACAAAATGTCGGCTGTCATTCACAACGCATCTCGATGTCGCGATGTTCAACTGTTCTTTGCTCAGTTGCGTGTAATAACATTGATATAAAAACATAATGTTGGTTGAAGTGTTTTAGTATATCATAGAATAATACGTACATCAGCGCACATCATGGTATCAGGTATTGCTGTTTAGTAAAAATGCTCATACCTTTAGTATATCAACGTACATCAGCGCACATCATACATGCACGTCATATAATGTATTCCTCATGCATCAGGTATTGCTGTTTTCCATGCTGCACCTTTAAGTATATCAACGTACATCATCATGGTATCGTAATGCTTTTAGTATATCAACGTACATCACATCTTTAGTCCATATCTTCAACGCACATCATATCAGGTATCCATGCGCACATCATGGTCATGCACATCATGGTGTCAGGTATTGCTGTTTCCCATGCTGCACCTTTTAGTATATCAACGTACATCAGCGCACATCATGGTATATCAGGTATTATTGCTGTTTTCCATGCTGCACCTTTAGTATATCAACGTACATCAGCGCACATCATGGTATCAGGTATTGCTGTTTTCCATGCTGCACCTTTAGTATATCAACGTACATCAGCGCACATCATGGTATCAGGTATTGCTGTTTTCCCATGCTGCACCTTTAGTATATCAACGTACATCAGCGCACATCATGGTATCAGGTATTGCTGTTTCCCATGCTGCACCTTTAGTATATCAACGTACATCAGCGCACATCATGGTATCAGGTATTGCTGTTTTCCATGCTGCACCTTTAGTATATCAACGTACATCAGCGCACATCATGGTATCAGGTATTGCTGTTTCCATGCTGCACCTTTAGTATATCAACGTACATCAGCGCACATCATGGTATCAGGTATTGCTGTTTTCCATGCTGCACCTTTAGTATATCAACGTACATCAGCGCACATCATGGTATCAGGTATTGCTGTTTCCCATGCTGCACCTTTAGTATATCAACGTACATCAGCGCACATCATGGTATCAGGTATTGCTGTTTCCCATGCTGCACCTTTAGTATATCAACGTACATCAGCGCACATCATGGTATCAGGTATTGCTGTTTTCCATGCTGCACCTTAGTATATCAACGTACATCAGCGCACATCATGGTATCAGGTATTGCTGTTTTCCATGCTGCACCTTTAGTATATCAACGTACATCAGCGCACATCATGGTATCAGGTATTGCTGTTTTCCCATGCTGCACCTTTAGTATATCAACGTACATCAGCGCACATCATGGTATCAGGTATTGCTGTTTCCCATGCTGCACCTTTAGTATATCAACGTACATCAGCGCACATCATGGTATCAGGTATTGCTGTTTTCCATGCTGCACCTTTAGTATATCAACGTACATCAGCGCACATCATGGTATCAGGTATTGCTGTTTTCCATGCTGCACCTTTAGTATATCAACGTACATCAGCGCACATCATGGTATCAGGTATTGCTGTTTTCCATGCTGCACCTTTAGTATATCAACGTACATCAGCGCACATCATGGTATCAGGTATTGCTGTTTTCCATGCTGCACCTTTAGTATATCAACGTACATCAGCGCACATCATGGTATCAGGTACATATTGCTGTTTTCCATGCTGCACCTTTAGTATATCAACGTACATCAGCGCACATCATGGTATCAGGTATTGCTGTTTTCCATGCTGCACCTTTAGTATATCAACGTACATCAGCGCACATCATGGTATCAGGTATTGCTGTTTCCCATGCTGCACCTTTAGTATATCAACGTACATCAGCGCACATCATGGTATCAGGTATTGCTGTTTCCCATGCTGCACCTTTAGTATATTACATCAGCGCACATCATGGTATCAGGTATTGCTGTTTTCCATGCTGCACCTTTAGTATATCAACGTACATCAGCGCACATCATGGTATCAGGTATTGCTGTTTCCCATTGCTGTTTCTCCATGCTGCACCTTTAGTATATCAACACGTACACATCAGCGCACATCATGGTATCAGGTATTGCTGAACCTCTTGTCAAAACATCCATGCTGCACCTGGAAGCAAAGCAGAGAGGGTATATCAACATAGAAATGGTACATCAGTGTAAGATATGTCACATCATGGTATCATGTCAGGTATTGCAGAAATGTTTCCTCGAAAATGATTTTAATTATCAAGTCCATCAAACAGTACATCAGACGCGGACATCCTTCATAGGTTGACGAGGGACATAAACTTGGTGTATGTATCTGGTCTTGAATGGCATTTAGAAGTGATACACATGAGAAAGAGAGTTCATTATGGATGTCAACTTATTTATTTTGTGTTCCTCATAATAAAGAAGCTAACATCCATAACAACTCTTCCTTGATGTATGTATGTATTACCAACGATGATATTTAATCGATTATCAACAAAAAGTACGTTGTTACCATGTGTCCATCAATGTGTCCTCATGAATTTAAAGTATGCAAGAGATGAACAAAAAGCCGTATTACTCATCTTGTGTGTGCGGAACATGTCCGCTCAACAATATAGCGCCAGCTGAATTATTGGAGAAATCAAACCTACTTGCCTCCGATATATTCGCCTTTCATTTCTTTTCTGATGTATATATATTTTACATCGAGCAAATAGCACGTTTCACACTGATATTAATGGGTTTTTTAGATGTATCGGTTATGTATTATATAAATATTCAACAGGTCATAATCCATTTTTGAAATTTGTCATTGTCACTGACCGAGGTTCATCGTGGCGCACATAATACATTTGAATATCAAGGGGTAGGTCATCTGTTCTGAATATCTTCTATGGCTCCCATGAAAGTCCTGAACTACCCGGCATCGTCTCCCAGCGGAACCGATCAGGCTACGAATTGTGGCCTGTGAGATGTTCCCGAACTCTTCCTGCAGTGCTTGTGCCAACTGGTGTGGGATCTGTGGCTGATGATGTCGTCGTAACAGACACCGAAAAGCTCATCCCATAAATGTTCGATCTGGAGAAATCTGGATCTTGGACCTTGAATTCCCTGGCAGTCAAAAAAGCCGTGGTCAGTCCTGTTGTGTGTTTCGGGCGTTGTCGTGCTGAGATATGACGTTTGCTTGTTGCATGATGGCAAGATTGTTTGGCCGAGTAACTTTGTTGAGTTAACCTGCCCTGGTCTGTATCAATTCCGCTACCGTCCACGTCCACTTGTTTTATGCAGCTTCAAGCATAACATTCGTCATGACGTCTGCAAACACGTCTGTACTTAGAAACCAAAAAAAGTGACTTGTTACTAAACCAAACACGTCTCCATCGCCGCCGACTATGCTGATGAGTCAGAATGACGCCTCGAGCTGCTGGTCTCGGGCAAGAAACTAGTATCCTGGTATTGCTGCAGCTGTAGACGTGACCGTGGCGAGTCGGCCAGGTCAGTGACGAACCCGTCTCAAATGCGTCGTTGTCAAAGCAAGTGATGTCATGCTTGACAACGACATTGGAATCT
The DNA here is from genome assembly GCF_003918875.1 of Haliotis rubra. Classification (NCBI taxonomy): domain Eukaryota; kingdom Metazoa; phylum Mollusca; class Gastropoda; order Lepetellida; family Haliotidae; genus Haliotis; species Haliotis rubra. The sequence continues at coordinate 880,726 of NW_025767004.1, forward strand.
ATGTCGAAACGTCGCCTTCACAGAATAAAGAAATTGATAAATCAGATATATCCATAAAAGTATCATCATTTTGGTTATTCTTTGCCCTGACGTTCTGTATTAAAAACTGATAAAGCGCATTGGTTTGTGTCACGTGTTTAAACAGGTAAATTCACAAAACTAACATGACCGTGAATCATTATCTATGCGACTCTGGTGACGTCAATGTCTCAGACACGCGGTGTATGTGATGCAGATACAAGTGTGCAGCTGTCACACTCACTGGATTTCACGTATGACAGTTGGTACTCAATTGGTATCATGACTGTGTCACTATGGCAACGATAACCATAACCTCATGGCTGCGTCCTTGTACAAATACTTTAGGTTTTAAGGGGAAATAGAGAGTTATAGGTGTGTGCAGTGAGTATATTTTGCAATATTCGCAACTCCTCATTGTTAAATCTCCACAAATCTGCTGTTTAGCATGCGGCTTTTATGTTGTACACAAACATTCTCAACGGCCTAATTGAACATTCTGCACAACCATACGCTTGAGTTTAGGATTTGCTATCAAATATTCATGATATGTATTCGTCAAAGAGGTGTTCAGCCCGTGGCAGTCGCTAGAATAGCATGCAAAAGCAAGTCAATAGTGTAGAAAGGTATCGTCAAAATATGGAATAATTATTGCATCGTGCATGATTCTGTCCCTGATGTGTGAATTTTGAAATGTCCTCAACATGTCTACCATAAACCATTTTGAAGGCTTCTCTTTAATGCCAAGAGCCATGTGGAGACCTTTTAAACCTTCGTAGAAGGAACACGTTCGATTATACCTAACAAGTATGAAAAATAGATACCAGTGGCTGAAGCTTTTGAACAATGCTCGACATCAGAGGAAAGCTGACGGATGGAAAGTCGGAGTAATCCTTCTTGCCCATATAACGAAATATCACACAGATGACAGCGATGTCACTGTTATTTTCCATTTGCTTGCTGTGGTAAATCAGTGGAATGGAGTACATTCTGGGACCAAATATAAACAATATCAGATAATAGATAATACCGAGGAAATCCACTGTCTGTAAAATACACTTGAGCATTATTGACCGATATTAGACTGTCCCTATATATATACCCACAAGGTGGGCCTGAGAATCATTCTGAAATATAACCCTCGCTTTGTACAGGTCGCTTTGTGTAAGGGGACTGTGATACATACATTAAACATTTGGCCAACCTACTAAGTTACTAATAATTGATCATAATGCTATGAACCGAATGGAATACGTATTAAGATCAGTCCTCCGCAGCCTGTTTATGGCGTTCGTTTGGCGAAAGTTGCGTGTCATGGTACCCGGACAGTGTGGATCGCGCAATACTGTCAATCACATGCTTATCTTGCTCATCTCGATTAATTCCATTATGACGGCGGCCTATGAATAATAAAACCATGGACGTGCCACAGACCACGGTACGCCCGGCGTTGCGGGTGCAGTATCACCAGTACGTGTCCGGTGACCATGCCACGCCTCCTCGGCCGATGTTTGGTCGGTGGCGGTTGCAGTGTTCGAGGCCTTAGTTTACAAATGGTTGTGGTATACATCGGAGGGGGGTTGTTGGTTGTGGGTTGTGGTTGTAGGTTGTGGGTTGTGGGTTGTGGTTGTAGGTTGTGGTTGTAGGTTGTGGGCTGTGGTTGTAGGTTGTGGGCTGTGGTTGGGTTGTGGTTGTGGTTGTGGTGGGTTGTGTTGGTTGTAGGTGTAGGTTGTGGTTGTGGGTTGTGGTTGTAGGTTGTGGTTGTAGGTTGTGGGCTGTGGTTGTGGGTTGTGGGTTGTGGGTTGTGGTTGTTGTTGCATGTGGTGGCCGAAATGTGACGCGATTCCGTGTTTTAGCTTGTGCTGTATGTTTCCGTGTTTTCGCTTGTGTCGTGTTTTATAGGTATTGCATGCCATATCGCGGATAATTGATGTCGTCTGCCGCCGTGCGTCTGGTATAACCATGGCGCGGATTTGTTGTGGTGTAGAAGGTGTTTTGTCGCTTGTATTACCTTTATCATCAGAGTGTCAAGTATATTTGTGAAGTATATATGCTTAATTGGTTGAAACGGATGCCTAACGGTTTCATAAAAAACATTTAAAAGACCAGATATCCCTATCGTCAACAGGAAACATAATTATATATGCGCTGTGTTGTCTGGTTTCTCGTTTCATTTAATAACGATTAATCCCCTGTCACAATAAAGCTGAATAATTCACACACGCAAGTTAAAATATTTTTCTACGAACAAAGTGTTTTGTACCAGTGCTGCATTTCAACAGTTGTTTACAAGAAACAAAACCTTTATGCGTGTTAAGTGTCGCTGGTGTGACTTTCACTAATTGTACTTACAAGGTACTGGTGTCAACCCGTTCTGAATATTGCAGCACCATCCTGGAAGATCTGTCCACGGATGGCAGGGCCATCACGCAACGCTGCCTTGTCATAACGTGTTCAGTGAGACGATGTACCCGCGGGCTAGGAATAAGTATTCAGTCTCACTGTGTTGGCTGCAACTATATATAAAGGGATGTTTTTGTTCCTCTTGGTGCAGTTGTGACATTGGCAATCGGTTGTAGAAACAAGTCACTTTATATGACTGAAACAACACCACCCTCTGGGTTATGCACCACTTGCTTACACTGTGACTGCTGCAGGTGAAGTAGAGTCAGCGTGGTTTCATCGATTTAGTTGACAAAGTTTCTTGAGAAACAAAGTATTATTACCGCGCAGGTTGATACGAATCAGTGAATGAGTTACGTTTAACGCCATTTTCAACAGAATGCAAGTCATATGTTAGTATCAAGTTACAGGTGTGGGTAGAGCACACTAGACCCTTCCCTTCCCCAAGTGCTAAGTTAGAGTAAATCGACAAATTATAAAACGACCTTTGGCACAGACAGAGCAGTGCCTAGTCAGAGAGTACAGCTGGAGGAACGCCAAACGTCACTTGTTTGCGTTTTCACAATTGTTGAAACCTATGAAAATGGAATATGGTACTGATAGAACAAGTAGAAATTTATCACTGTATGTCTGGGATTTGAAGCACCTGACTCTGGCATCTGTACGTTTGCTAGTGACGAGGAGAACATATGTTCTCACACACATACAATGCCGCAGTTATGGTTGACCTGAAGTTATCATTGTCTAAATCCTTAGCTCAGGGAAAGGGGGTAGGTTAGTAGTAGATGTGTTCGCTCGTCACGCCGAAGACCTGGGTTCTGTTTCCAGCATAGCTACAATGTGTGGAGCCTACTTCCGGTACTTACAACATTACTACTGCTACAAGCGGAGTAAAACACAACTCACTCGTTTGAAATAAGGACAAAGTCATAATTTATGGGTCTAGGTTACCTCTTGTGGAATATATTGTATTGAATGCTGCAATAGGTGTACCTGTATAGTTCCCTGTATCCATACGTCTGTGTTAGCATCACATTTCTTTGTTAATAACTGGAGACGTTGATGTACATGTATCTGTGTAAAAACGTTAATACACGATAATCCTTCTCCGACAGAAGAGGTCAGAGAGGTCAACGTTACAGCACACGTATCACTCAACTACATCGTTCTACCCATACAGAACTATACACGTGTAAAGAAAAATTCTGCTGAAGTTGGTAAAGTAATTTGTTGTCTGACAGTCTCTGTACAAATGTACGTTCATTAAGGCCCCGGGGGACACGAGATCCCGCGCCGTGTTGGTCGCACGTGTCTGTCACTATGAATCCTTCAACGTTAACACCGTGATTTCTCACGAGACTTTATAAAATGACGCCATTTTGACAGGACCTGGACTCGGTTGCGTCGACTTTTTGTTTAGAGAAGATAATGGTGAAATCAGAGCGTTTATATTTGTTTGAATACTCATAAATCCTGGTAAAACTAACATGATTAGTTGTCCCCGGGGATCTCAGCTTCGTTTGTGCCTGTTGTATCGACAGAATTACCCGTTATATACAAGGATATTAGGTTGGTTTCTACAATGATTTTGACGTATAAATTTCCATTCGTTGTGATGGATATTGTACATTGCCTATATTTAAGTTGATAAGCGAACAAATGAGTTACCCAGTGTGGCGCCAAATACTATTTCCGTGGAGAAGATGTATTGGAAAGTTTTGTGAAATTACTGTTTTGACAAAAACACACGTTCATTTACATACAGCTATATTCAACTAAAGTTGCAATGACGTAATTAAAGATAAACAGGATGATAGACTATAAAAAGACGGTTAGATTGCATTATGGTACATTATTCTCCATCGACAATAAGGGCATGCGCATTCCTCATTAGGTAAACCTTTGTTTGCTCAATCATGTTCAAAGTTGGATAATAAACGTTTACAATGTAGACAGGTTTGCAGTAATGCTGAAAGGTTAAAGATTCAGGTAAATACACTTACTTTAAGTGTGTGGTGTTTGGTTGTGACCGAACAGCAATACATGCTCGAACAGCAATACATGCTCAAGATTTCTGGATGCGAGACTTGGTTAAATATCTTGATGTACCAGCTATATTCATTACGACTCACGCCGCCCTATGTAGAAGTGCAAGGGACGATTGACAAGATGGTATGATCCTCACCAGGAACAGGTAGGTACATTACTTTAAGATTGACAAGATGGTATGATCCTCACCAGGAACAGGTAGGTACATTACTTTAAGATTGACAAGATGGTATGATCCTCACCAGGAACAGGTAGGTACATTACTTTAAGATTGACAAGATGGTATAATCCTCACCAGGAACAGGTAGGTACATTACTTTAAGATTGACATATTACAGTCAAATCCCGATGAGTCGAATCGCTGGGGACCAAGTAATAAATTCGACTTATCCATGTATTCGAGACATAGGTATGTCTATGAGGGTAGAAAAAAAGATGATCCAGTCCTAATTCCTCCGCCTAAGCATTTGTTTATCTAATGATTTCCATATCACTAATAGGGGCACCTTATCAGTTCCAGTCTGATTAGCACAGACAGTGATTTCCGTAAAATCACTAATCTGCCTTTTGAACTCACCCGTCAATGGCGGAAAGGTGTGAGCCGCGCTGGTTTGTTAATTGGATCAGTTTGCTACACCAATCAACTTCTCATTGACTGACTTCGGCTTATGTATACAAGATTGCTGTTGTTTGAATCTCATGGGACCAAATTTCCTTTTCGAGTCATCGTGTGTATTTATGAGACGAATTCGTGTAACCGGAAATCAAATGATGACAACTATAACAGGGAATGGTCGGGACCGACAGGTACTTCGAGTTATGCATAATATTCGAGACACCGGCATTCGACTCATCGGGATTTGACTGTATAGCGACAAACAAACCTGCAGGCGAGCTTGCAGCCCGTGTAGGCTCTGTAGGCATGTTGCTACATTCTTTCCCGGCTTCGGGTATGACATGTGGTTTGAGCAATCCTGAATTAAGGCTGTCGCTAAAATCCCCAGTGTTCGAATGATACGGGTGTACAGAAAGGGAGTTCCCTCGACTGCACATATAATTCTCCGACAATCCGTAATGGTGAAAGTAGTGCACTTTGATGGGCTTGGCTTAATTGTTTAAATTCCTTGTGAAATGATGCAATAGCACGAGACCAGTCCAGCTAATGAGAATGCAGGAATTACAATGAAGACTACGAAAATTTGATTATACCAATGTGGGAATCGAACGCGGGCCTTAATCATGACAAGCTAACCCTCTTTCTACTATGCAACCTTACACCACCGTCCCTCCGTATATACTAGTAGCTTATTGGGAGGAGAGTGCCGTCACCGGGTTGTGGGTTTAACAGCGGTGTTGACGTGAGCTGTGACTGAGTCACGGAGAGTCCTTTGTTGTTAAATATATCATCTGAGGTCTATAACAGTTAAACAGTTCCAAGGAGTTCCAAGGAGTCTATACTCACACCGAACTGGTGAATTTGTACAAATAGATACAAAAAAGGGATTCTACTATTCAAATTCTTGATGTTCATTCTGTAAACAGTCATAGACAGTCTCTTGACTGAGAACAGAGCAGATAGTTTAGTGATGTCATTTGACTATAATGTCTTGGTAACCGATGACTTCATACTGGTCAGTAAATGTTATTGTATCCTGGGAGATATCGCCTGGTATTTCATCTCCTGTTGCAGCTTTTGCTTGGGTGATATAGTTCAATAGTGTCAAGGAAGCGTAATACCTGTCCTTCTCCTTCTCTTCATCCTGCACAAGACTTCTGTATGGCCGCTGTTTGCGTCAGTGCACGTTCATCTGTCTCAACACAGCAACATGAAGTTAGAAACGGATTCGGGATTGAGGATTGGGGATTCGAATCCCGAATCTGAATATATTTTTTCACATTCGGGATCTGAATCCTGAATAGGAATTTTTTTCAGATTCGGTATTTTTGCACATTCGACACTCGGCATTCGGTATTTGAACTCTCATACTTCATCCCCATTCTAATGTACTAGGTGCTCGTTGTGTACCTGGGTAACTTAAAAACATAAACAACCAACCTAGGGTTTCAGGATTTGAATCCCGAATCGGAATATTTTTCAGATTCGGTATTTTTGCACATTCGACAGTCGGCATTCGGTATTTGAACTCTTATATTTCATCCCCATTGTAATGTACTAGGTGCTCGTTGTATACATGGGTAAAGTAAAAACATAAACAACCAAACTACAGTTTCCGATATTCGAACCTCAAATCTGAGTGTTTCTCAATATTCGGGTTTCGGGACTTGAATCCCGAATCTGAATATTTTTTTTTCAGATTCGGTATTTTGCACATTCGACAGTCGGCATTCGGCATTCGTATTTGGTATTTGAACTTTTATTATGCATTTCATTAACACATTTGGTGAGCGAGTGAGTGAGTTTAGTTTTACGCCGCACTTACATACTGGCATCGGTTTCATCATTATTGATGTTTCACGTCTTCCAAGTTCTTTGATCAGACAGTTTGTATGGTGATGCGTACTACAATGGCTATGATATCAGTCTTGTTGGAACAGATCGAACCATTTCCTGTAGGACAGCCAGACTTTGGATGGCATCTGTCTTGGACAGAGTGGGTTTATTCCAGTTGTGTTTCCTCGATTTCATCTAGACAATGCCACGTACTCAAACCTTTACTTGATCCTACTCAAGATGGCATGCAACAGGTTTAGTTTCTCTATTGACCCATAACCCTTGCATTGAATTGATGATTGTTTTACAGTTGTGATCACAACTGGTTGCTGGATGCTCACCAAGGTTGACATCATTACATAAGGAGTTACGTGTGATTCTACGCCGGAACACATTGGCAGCAGCATGATGAGAGCAGCTGCAAGGAGAATTGACATCATGAGTTCACATTCTGCAATGCGTTCCTAATATCGGAATAACTTTGATGATATGCTGTTTATAGAGTAATCTGTTTGTGGTTATTGAGACATTGAGTCATTTAGGAAAACTGGTTACAAACCATATCGGCAAGTGGGAAATTCAGGAATATTCTGTGGAAGCTGTTTCTACTTGGTCAAAGGTTTCAAAACTCTTTCAAGAATGATACTGGTCGTGTCGATGTATTGGTTCGTACCGTTGTAGACGATCAGTAAAGTTGGATGTAATCATCTAATTATTTTCGATATACAGCGTAATCATTGTCTCGCCTCGTTATTCTGGAGGAGAAGTTGCATATTTTCAAATCATCAGTGGTACTGTTTAGGCTCCGTCTCTTCTGCGACCATGAATTTGTCCCTTCTGTGACCAAGGCTTCGCCCTTTCTGGGACCATAGCGTTTGGAAACCAGAATAATAATAAAGAGAGGTGGACAATTCGTTTGCAACAAAGACTTCCACCGTCTTTTGTTGCGTTGATGTACCTAAACGTCACAACCAATATTTTTCTTTAGACATGCTACAAGACCGACTGCATATACATTACTGCTGGACAAATATTTTCTTTAACATCTAATGGATTGAATGATTCTCGAAGATATAACCTAAAGGTAAACTGCATTTATCGCTACCAGATGGACAAATTTCTTTTATAATAGCTCACCTTTCCGTGACTTTCATTTTGCGTTAACACCGTTCTCGAATCTCCATGAAAACGTTTCATCCTGAGGCAAACACCTTGCAGGCTGGCATGAACGGAAAGGACCACAGCGCTTCGAAATTACTCCTGAATACGCCATTTTTGTTTCCGCCTTATTTTCGGGCCGAGTTGTTGGCAAGGTGGAATACTTGTGAATTAATCATCCTCATCCAGTAGAGTAGCAAAACACCGTGAATAAATCTCATTTGGATTCGCGAATAAAAAGGTGGCATTTTTCTTTTTAGTCGACGAACGGTTGTGCATTATACATTATTTTAACGATGACTAATTGAAACTGAATGCTCATTCCATGAAGATGCAACGCCCACAATAACCCGTGTTGAAAGGGAACATGAAGAATTTTATTTTCATATTCGGGATTCGAATCCCAAATCTGATTTTTTTCAGATTAGGGTTGTTGTTTTTTTGACATTTGGCACTCGGCATTCGGCATTCGTCATTAACACATTTTGTGAGGGAGTGAGTGAATTTAGTTTTACGCCGCACTCAGCAATATGCCAGCTGTATGTCGGCGGTCTGTAAATAATCGAGTCTGGACCAGACAATCCAGTGATCAACAGCATGAGCATCGATCTTCGCAATGGGGAACCGATACCATGTGTCAACCAAGCCAGCGAGCCTAACAAGCATGGGTTACTGAAGGCCAATTCTAACCCGGACCTTCACTGGTATTAACATATTTGGAATTCGGAACTCTTTGCACCTTCATCTATCAAACGTACCTTTCCTCGACGTTGCCGTGCACACTCGTAGATAGTCGAACGGTCCCGAAGCTCTTCCCTGCCTGTATGGGTGTATGCATGAGCTCTCGTTGAAGACCGAAGACAGACCAGCAAAGTCAATAATTTGAAACACACCTTTATTGAGGTAAAAAATACATGAATAGCTTCCTGAGATCAAAAGGGGATTCAAGCAAGGAGGAAATCTGTTTGTTTGTTTTGTAATTCTGGCAATTGTATTAAACATTCCTCCTTACTGATCATGAGAGAATTTGAGATTGACACATTTGAGGGCAATAATGCATCAATAAGTAGCTGAGGTCAAAGGGTCAATTAAGCAAGGTTTGTTTGTTTTGTAATTCTGGTAATTGTATTAAACATTCCTCCTTACTGATTATGGAGTGTGATTGTAAGACGTTTATGCATTCTACAAGGCCAACTATGGCTTTGCTGATGAGCAAATTTGAGATTAACTCATTTTAGAACTGATCTCATTAAGAAATAGCATATAACAACACCCGCACCAAGAAAGGTTCATATCCAAAATGGAGTCTGAGAGAGAGTTTCAGACGTCACCTGTATGAATTGTACAACACCAACAAGCGAGTAATGACTCCAAGACATGAATATCAAAAGACCATAAGTGAATTGCTGGTGGTAGAGACAATATGCTTAAAGAAGTTACCAAAAACGTGCACAAGTCGATTTGATTGACATGCAATCCATGTGTCAAATGGATTATGCATTATCAGGACCATCTCACTAAGATATGTGTGTTGCGACCGTTGACCTCAAAGAAGTAGCGTATCAGTTGGTTGACATCTTGCAGAGTAACAATGGTTTAGAATTTACTACCGCTGTCATTGAGGAGGTGTCACAGATGTGGCCTAGCACCGAGATCAAACATGGTAAACCACGTCACCCCCAATCCTAAGGTTCCGTTGAGCCTGTCAACTGTGATGTGAAGGACATGTTAACAGCCTGCATGTCTGACAACAACACCACTGCTTGGACCATGGGACCCAAGTTTGTTCAGTTCCAGCTACCACAGCGGAATCAAGCAAACACGATTTGCTGCCTTTACTGGATCAGATGCACCAACTGGAATAAATTCCTCCAAGCTCCCAGATGAGGTGATTGCAACACTGAAGACGGAAGAAGATCTCATCAATGCCATCATCGCCATGACACCTCCTTCAGACCAGCCAGCACCAGATCCGCCACCAGTTACTGTAGCTGTTCCAGATCCCTCAGCAGAAGCAGCCATGCCAGTACCAGATCCACTTGCTGAAGCAGCCGTTATAGATCCACCAGCTGTAGCCGCCGTTCCAGATCTGTTCCAAAGAGAGGTCAGCAGGTCAGTATCCAGAGGAAGAGGGCAGTAGACTCTCAGTTGCAAAAAGCCGAGAGAATTGTGAAAAGAAGTAAAGTTCTGTCAGAAGTTCACGTTGGTGACAACGTTATAGTGCCCATCCCATCCGTGGACAGAGGTAGAGCGCAATAGTGCAGTGGTAAGGCGTCAGCCTATCATGCTGAAGGCCCGGGTTCGATTCCCGGTGGAGGCACCTATGTTCGGGTCCCGAGGTGGGCACATTTGCGTAGTATCCTTGGACAAGATACTTAGATCCTCATTTTGTTTCAATTCACCCAGCTGTAAAATGGGTACCCGTGAGGGTTTGCTGGCAATGTGAATGTTCATTGCGCCTAACAGGCAATATGGCTGTATGATCCCCAGGGAGTTGAAAGAGTATCAGAAAGTACGATAGTGTCCTATGATCGGGGATAGTAATGTACGTAGCGCTATGAGCAGGCAATGTGCCTGGATATGAGCGCCATATAAGCGGACTATTACTATTACTATTAGGGCTGATCCCATTAATGACAGTGGCATATACACAACTGCTGTCAAAGCTGGTGTTTTATCTGGAACATATTATCGTAATTTCAATTTGATGTGTGCGCCACAGCTCCCTACACCTTAGAGGATATGTCTACTGAAAAACTGGTCTCCTTGCGCTTAGCAGTCCAGTTTGGGTCAGCCTGTGGTGGACAAGGCCTTGCTAAGCGCAATTGTGCTGCAGTCAAGAGGTGCCAGAGAAATATATACAAATGCTACAAGGCTTGTGTAAAATGTATTTCAAGGTGCCACTCATCACAGTCTTGTCAAAATAAAAACTGAATTGATGTTCTCCAAAGATGTTCATCATACTTTTCGTTATGCACATCATGTACATCTATTATGTTGAATAAAGATATCATTGTAGCAAAGAAACGTCTCTATCCTGCTTAATACAAAAGTCTATAATTTCCCATCTTTTTGGAAGAAATATACCTCAAACTACACAAGTAGTGATTTCAGGGAATATGTCTAAAATTCTAGTATACTTTTCAGTGATAATGTATAATCCTTGCAATGTTCAGTGATTATGTATACTAAGCAGCAAAAGAAACGTCCGTTGGGATTTTTCCCTACGCAGAAACGGATAACTATAAATTCATTTAATGTTTTGATTGCATATTTTCGACAACTTTACCTGACCAAAGACATTCCTTCCCAAACTCAGAATGGAACCCAGGAAATGGTCTCAAAAACGTAAACTCATCTCGGTGTTCTCCATGCTTTTCATGCAGCTCATGCTGCACGTGCTGTTCACAAGGACCAGCCCTATAACATGCACCTCCAAACCTGGTTGAAACATTCACATTACAACGTCAGCAGGATGCCGCGACTCACGACAGCTCAGAGGAACCAGGCGCTAGGAAGACTTGAAGCTGGCCACACTGCACAGCCGTTGCCAATCACTTCCAGGTCAAAGTTCGGACCATCTACAGGCTGCAGCAACGTTTCTGGGCCACCAACACCACAAATGATCGCCCCCGTACTGGCAGACCAAGGGTGACCACAAGACGACAAGACCACCATGTTGTGCGACAGCATGTACAGACTCCCTTCCTGCAGGCATCCGAAACGCCAGACAGGGGGAACACACGGTAGACCAATCAGTACTGATACAGTACGCCGACGTCTTAACAGCGCCGTAGACCTTACCGTGGACCTATCCTCACCCCTCGTCATCGGCGTAAATGTCAACAGTTTGCCCAACGACACCAACACTGGCGATACAGGCAATGGAGAACTGTTCTGTTCACAGATGAGAGTCGGTACTGCGTATCAAGTGCAGATGACAGAACAAGAATATGGCGACGACGTGGCAAGAGTTACTCAGACCAATGTGTTATGGAAAGAGACTCATGGGGAGATGCTAGCATCATGGTATGGGGTGGAATAGGCCTGAACCAGAGAGTGGGTCCTGTGGTGTTCCAGAACCTTGGTCCAGGGAGAGGAGGCGGCATCACAGCGGTGCGCTACATCGACCAAGCTCTCAGACCCCAAGTCATACCACATTTCGCACGTCACCGGACAACATTTTCCAGCATGATAACGCCCGGGCCCATACTACACGGGACTTCCTACAGCAGAACGGTGTCAACATTATGCAGTGGCCAGCCCATAGTCCTGATTTAAACCCAACTGAACATCTTTGGGATGAAATTTAGAGGAGACTGAATAATGTCATACCAGGGCTGAAAACAGCCGATTTATTGCGCCAGGCCTTTCTCAGAGTGTGGTTCAAGGTGCCAATGGCCTTCATCAATCGATTGGTGCACTCCATGCATAGACGCTGTGCTGCAGTTATTGCCGCTCGTGGTGGTCACACTAGATACTGAAGTCAAAGAGTCTGAATGGACTGCAAACGTTCACGTAATGTCTTGGAATTGTGGAGTTATTCATCGATGTGTCAAGATATTGTACACAAAAACATGTTTCTGATCCGCTTATTATGTCCATTTCTGTAATGATTTGATTACAGTGCCTATCTAATTTTGAATTCGTACTGACGTTTTTTGCTGCTGAGTAGAACTGAGTGAGTCAGACATTATACATAATCACTGAAAATTTCAGGTATTATACATAATCCCTGGTATTACACATTCACTGTAACATTTATATGTTATAGGAAATATGTATAAACAGTAAATATGTATAATTCCTGATAATTTCATTAATTATGTATAATGTCTGATTCACTCAGGAATTATGTATATTTACTGAATTTTTCTGTTATTATACATAATTCCTGAAATTTACGATACAAACTTATACAAATTTGCTGAAATCATTTGAATTACTGAAATATTGATATTACTTTTAAAGATACATCATTAGCTGAGGGACAGACATTTTACATCATAATTACAATATAAGGTATTCATAGGTGGGTTGAGACAACAGATGCATCGTTCCTCGGTCTGAATAGTGCCTCAGTATCCAATATCGTTCGCAAGTACCAATCGTAGTTTGCAGGTTTCATTGCATCACGCAACCTCACTGATGGTGCAGTCGCTGCACATGCCTCCACCTCACTGATGGTGCAGTCGCTGCACATGCCTCCACCTCACTGATGGTGCAGTCGCTTCACATGCCTCCACCTCACTGATGGTGCAGTCGCTGCACATGCCTCCACCTCACTGATGGTGCAGTCGCTTCACATGCCTCCACCTCACTGATGGTGCAGTCGCTGCACATGCCTCCACCTCACTGATGGTGCAGTCGCTTCACATGCCTCCACCTCACTGATGGTGCAGTCGCTGCACATTCACACCTGCCTCCACCTCACTGATGGTGCAGTCGCTGCACATGCCTCCACCTCACTGATGGTGCAGTCGCTGCACATGCCTCCACCTCACTGATGGTGCAGTCGCTTCACATGCCTCCATCTCACTGATGGTGCAGTCGCTTCACATGCCTCCACCTCACCTTACTGATAAAAGCTACATTAATATCCATTAAACCACAAACCCGCATTTAGAAAAATTATGGTTAGTCGGAAAAATCTCAAACTTCATCCCTTCGTTCATTCAATAATGCATTCATTCATTGGCTCCTGCCACTGGTTCTATAATATAGGATGGGTGACTTAGCTGAATGAAGAAATAAGGTTTTTTGAGGTTTTATTTTGTTTACATTTGGAATTACATTATTTTCGAATCCCGAATGTGAAAAGAAATCATATTCGGGATACGAATCCCGAATGTGAACAAAAACATCGGATTCGGGATTCGATTCCGATAATAGTGATAATAATGAATATTGACATTGTTCGTCTTTCTTCGATCGTCATCGAGAGTTGACGCCTGCAAGCAGGGAAGAGCTTCAGGACCGTCACTATTTTCGAAGGTGCACGGCAACGTCGAGGACAGATACGATGACCGATGAAGGTGCGAAGAGTATAGTTACAAGGACACTGAAGTTCCAAATCCCAAATGTGTAAAAGAAATGCATAATAAGAGTTATAGTGAATACTGAATGCCGAATGCCGAATGCCGAGTACCGAATGTGCTAAAGAAAAATACCGAATATAAAAAAACTCAGATTTGAGGTTCAAATATCGAAAACTGTAGTTTGGTTGTTTATGTTGTTAAGTTACCCACGTATACAACGAGCACCTAGTACATTAGAAGGTGGATGAAATAATGAATATTGACCTTGTTCGTCTTTGCTCGGTCGTGATCGAGGGTTGACGCCTGCAAGCAGGGAAGACCTTCTGGACCGTTCACTATCTGCACGGCAACGTCGAGGATAGGTAGGTTTGACAGACGAAGGTGCAAAGAGTATAGTTACAAGGACGTTGAAGTTCAGAATTCCAAATGTGTTAATACCCGTTGTTCGAAATCTAAGTGTATGTTTATTGTGCGGTATGCGCTGTTTGCTTTGAGGCAGAAGAGTTGCCTCCCTTGAGTGTTGGGGCAGAACAAACAAACACGGACACGGACACGGACACAAGCACATGGGCGACTCGGCGCTAAACCTCATACAGGTATCACAATGTATTCATGAATTGCATGTTTGCACGGGAAAAACAGAGACAGAACATCATTGTATTTCCTGCAAATAAACTCTTGAAATAATTCTTTTTGTTCTTTCACGAACAAAAAGTTTTTCCCTGACATTACAGAAGTGATTCAAATTTCGCGCATTCAAAATGGCAACCAGCAAGTCGGATGTTGTTAAGAGTGGCGAGGTTTATGAACATGACAATAAACACAGTGCTTCTGATAGTGGAAAAAGACAGAATTTGAAGTATGTAAGGCGCGGCTGTGCTGCTCGTTTGACAACTTTAGTGAACTCTGCTAAACTGTACCTTATATAGGACACAGTAGACACAGGACATCAGAGGATGTCAAGTAATATTGTGTTACCAACAGAATCATGCATGTCATGTTCTCAGCCTGCTGTATCTGTAACACAACTTGTAAGAAAGACTACTCAATCTACTGGAAGGCAACTCCATGAGATTTCAGGTCATGTCCTTCCCACACAAACAATCTTATCTCACTCTACCACAACAGGACAAGTCCCTACAAGTGTGTTGAACCCACTAGCACCAAGCTTTTCTGGTCATGTGCAATTTACAACTCCACCAACATTATTGAATACAAATGCTAGGGCAGTAGATGGCGGGGTACCTCCACAAGCAGCGTCTAACAGCCCTCCAAATGTACGACCCAGGTATAATCAGTATTCTCAAGAGAATGAACCCATTGATGCATGGATAGATAAACTCATTCCAGGACAGGAGACTAATCTCATTACTCAGCATGGAATATCTCATTCTGATCAGTTGACACAAACTCTTATACATGTTGAAAGTGAGCGTGACTTACCAAAGGTAGATTTGCCTGTGTTCAATGGAGCTGCATTGGCATGGCCTCGATTTATTGAACAATTCTATTCCCAAGTACATTGCAGACCTGGCACATCGGATACAAGGCAGATGGATTTATTACAATCGCATTTGAGGGGTGAAGCATCTCATCATGTGCAGGGTCTCGGTTACAGTGGTAAGAACTATGCCTTGGTGTTGCAGGAGTTAAAGAACGCTTTTGGTCACAGAGTGAGAATTGCTCGTGCATTCTTGGACAAAGTGGTAACAGGACCTGTAATTTCAGCTTGTGATTCTGCTGCCCTCCGACATTTCTATGTGAGCATCAGAGATTGTATCACAACTCTACAGCAACTCAAGTACATGTCTGACTTAGGAAGTTGTGATATTCTGCTAAAAGCTGCTAGAAGACTTCCAGTAGACAAGGTGACGCGGTGGAATGAACATGTGAAATCAGTTATGAAAACAAGAGAACCGACATTGATGGATCTTCAGCAGTGGCTACGAGATCGTGTAGAAGCTGATTTCAACCCTTATGCTGTCTCTCATGGTAGCAAAAGACATGGTAATAATTCCAATAGGAATGAACAATCTGGCCTTTCACATACTCAGCAGGAGAAAACAAGTGGAAGGAAGAGCACGCTGTATGCAGCAGTAAGTCGACAAACATCACCAAAACAGTCAAGTACCATATATGGTAGTGAAACTCAAGCACAGGCAGGTAAACAAACTCAAATCAAGGTTCAGGAGGACCTATTAACTCATAATCAGCCATGGATTCAAACACAGACTGAAACACAAGTGAAAATGCCATGTGCATTGTGTAGCGATGCACACTATTTATATAGATGTCCACTCTATGCAAACAAGACTGTTAATGAACGTCGACAGTTAGTAAGGGATAGGAAATTGTGTTACAACTGCCTCAAACCCAATCATGTTGCATCGAAATGCTTTTCATCTGTGCACTGTAGAGAAAATGGATGTGGTCAGCGACACCACACATCTCTTCATGTGAACTCCGAAAATACACACACAAATCACAACATACAGTCATCACCTGATGCAACTCGTGTCTATTTCCAGTTGGTTCCAATCTTTGCCTTTGGTTCGAATGGAAGGATTATTCGGACAGTTGCATTGCTTGACTCTGCAAGTGACATCTCTCTCATTAGTGACAATCTTGCCAAGGATCTTGGTCTTCAAGGAAGTAAACACTCACTGACTGTAAAAAACTCTCAATTCCGTGGTGGAACAGACTGGACGCAAGGTTTCCCTCAATATCAAGGCTGTTGATGACTATGATACAGCATGTCTTCATGTCAAAGAAGCATTGACAGTAACTTCAGATGCAATATGCTGTCCACCACAGCATGTGCAATCTGAGTGGGAACATATAAGAGATTTGAGCATCTCAAATATCGAATCATCTGAAGTACAGTTGTTAATAGGACTTAATGTTCCGGAAGCACATTTACAAACTGATATTGTTTCAGGCCCCGATAACCAGCCATATGCAGTACGGACAGCACTCGGTTGGTCACTCATGGGTGTTTCTGGAGATGAGAGTGAAAAACAAAATACTCAAGCTCAGGTTCATTTCACTGTGACCCAAACCAAGTGGTTGCATGATCAGATTGAAAATTTCTGGTTGACAGAGTCATTTGGAATAACACGTGACAGTAAGTGTCCATCATCGACTGAAGACAGAAGAGCCCAGTCTATTCTTGATTCAACCACATGTCTGATTGATGGACACTACTAAGTTGGAATGCTGTGGAAGCATGATGGTTTAACTTTGCCAAATAATTACACAACTGCGGAGAGAAGATTTAGGTCATTAGCTAAGCGCCTTGTACGTGACAGTGACTTTGCTATTCTATATAGTGATACCTTGAATGGCTATATTGCTAAAGGACATGCACACAAGTTGACTGAAGAGGAAGCTATGTCAGTCTCTCCACTGACTTGGTACATTCCTCATCATGGGGTGACAAATATCAACAAACCAGGGAGAGTTAGGGTGGTATTTGATGCTGCTGCAACACACTTGGACACATCGCTGAATGATAACTTGATGACAGGGCCAGACCTGTTGAATAATTTGTTTGGAGTGCTGGTTCTATTCAGGCAGTTTGCGGTGGGACTCACGGCTAATATAGAAGGAATGTTTCACCAGGTGAAAGTGCCAACTAGTGATTCGGATGCATTAAGGTTCTTGTGGAAAGAGGATTTGAGGAAGCCAGGTCCACCAAATGTATTCAAAATGACTGTCCACATTTTTGGGGCTGCGGACTCACCTTGTTGTTCGAATTACGCTCTGAAGCGCACCGCTATGGACAATGCTAGACGGTTCAGTGACAAAACAGTTCAAACCGTACTTCAAGACTTCTATGTCGATGATTTAGTGAAGTCTGTGGAAACACTATCTGAAGGGATAAACTTATCAACTGAATTAACCCAACTAATGACTCTAGGAGGTTTCCATCTACACAAGTGGATGTCAAATTCAGTTGACGTGCTTGACATGATTGCGGATAGTGAAAGGGCTTCTGGGTGTGTAAACTTGGACTTAAATCAAATGCCCATCAGCGAGCTCTAGGTCTCAAATGGAATGTTGCTAATGACACCTTTGTATTTGATCCCAACCCAAAGAATGCCATTCTTTCTAAGCGAGGAGTTGTGAGCATTGTCAGTTCAATCTTTGACCCTTGTGGGTTTCTATCTCCTTTCACATTTAGAGCAAAGTGTCTAATTCAAGAACTTTGGCGCCAAAGGTTGGATTGGGATGACCCACTGCCCACTGACCTAGCATTATCATTCAAAGAATGGTTCTCTGAACTGCACCTATTGACCTCCTTTGAAATACCAAGACATCATCCAAAATCTTACCAGATCGGTTGGACAAGTTGAACTGCACTTTTTCTCCGACGCTTCAGAACACGGGTTTGGTGCTGTAGCTTACCTTCGATATGCACCAACATCGCAGAACATTACATGCTCCTTTGTGGCAGCTAAGACTCATGTGGCTCCATTACAACCTGCACTTACAATACCGAAGTTGGAACTACAGGGAGCAGTGTTAGCTGTGCGGCTATATTTAGCATTGAGAGATGAACGCACTGTGCCTGTGGCAAGTGTGAAATTTTGGACTGATTCAAACACTGTTCTACAATATATTAACAATGAGGCAAGGAGATTTAAACCATTTGTTTCCAACAGGATCTCTGAGATACTTGAAGTCACTAAGAGTGAGCAATGGCAACATGTGCCATCACTTGAAAACCCCGCTGACCACTGCACACGTGGACTGTCAGGAAAACACATACACTTTTCTCACTCTTGGTTTCAAGGCCCTGAATTCTTGAAACGGGAAGAAAGCACATGGTTGACAGAAACACAGAATTCTACTGATTGGGAACTGAGTGATGATGATCCTGAGATTAAGAGACATCATGTGTTAAACACAGTGACTGACCATTGTGAAACAGCTGAGAAGAGTATTTGCAAGGAATTGGAAATATCAAGCTTGCTGAACCCTGCAGACTTTTCTTCATGGCAAAGACTATGTCGACGCACAGCATGGATATTACGTGCTATGCGCAACTTCCTATCCTCTGTGAAACGCCTAAAGCTCTCCTCAATTAAACACTCATGTCTTCTACCTTCAGAATATGATGAAGCAAAGCTTTGCTGGGTACAGGAATCACAAAAGGAAGCATTTCACACTGAATTGGACAGTTTTCAGCATGGCAAGGTACTGATTGAAAAAAGCAAACTCCAACCTTTATGTCCATTTTACGATGGCCGACATCTGAGAGTAGGTGGAAGATTGCGAAAGGCTCATAAGCCATCAGAAACTAAACACCAGCTATTGTTACCTTACAATCACCATATCACAAAGCTTATTCTACAGGAGGCTCACATTCATACTGCCCATGGTGGCTCGGAGCATATGATCTCAACTGTTCGTCAGCGATACTGGGCGATCAGTGCAAGGAGAATGGCTAAACAAACCATCAGTAATTGTCTCGACTGTAGAAAGCGGCGTGTAATACCCCATGTGCCCAGAATGGCAGATTTACCTTCATTTCGTCTCAATGCTTCAGCAGGTACATTCGTTCATACTGGTGTTGATTATTTTGGACCCATGTTTGTGAAATTCCGGCGAGGTTCCATCAAAAGGTGGGGATGCCTTTTTACCTGCTTGTCTACAAGGGCGGTTCACATAGAACTAGCTGATTCTCTGGAAACGGACGACTTCATTCTACTCCTGCGACGATTTATTGGTAGACGGGGTCACCCTCAACACATCTACAGTGATAATGGGACTAATTTCAAGGGAGCAGATAATGAATTATCTCAATGCCTGTCAGAGTTCAAGCAAGATAAAATTGGCGATTTTCTTGCTCCACAAGGAATTCAGTGGCATTTCATCCCTCCACACAGCCCACACTTCGGAGGTGCATGGGAGAGGTTGGTCCGTTCAACAAAGACTGCTCTCAGAGCTACTCTGAGAAATACCTATGTTTCTGAATCTGTATTTCGGACTGCTTTGGTAGATATAGAGGCTGTTTTGAACAGCCGACCTTTGACCCACAACCGTCAACACCCTGAGGATTATACCCCAATTACACCAAATCATTTTCTGCTTGGTAGGCAAGATAACCAACTTCCTCCGGTTATGTGCTCAGATCAAGATATCAATAGCAGGAGGAAGTGGCGACAAGTTATTGCAGATCACACATACAGAAGATGGCTGAAAGAGTATCTCCCAGAACTCACTGTTCGACATAGATGGTGTCGTGATAATCGAGCATTGTGTGTTGGGGATCTTGTGTTGATTGTTGTTGACAACCAACCGCGTGGTAACTGGGAGCTCGGTAGAGTATGTGCTATCTTCCCTGGTGATGATGGGAGGATCCGGACTGTGAAGGTGAAATCTAAAAGTGGTGAATATATTCGTCCTGCGAGGAAGATATGTGTGCTCGAAGAAAATGTCTCGACACAAAATGATTCTAAAGAAACCATGTAATGCATGATTTATTTTGCAAAGTGAGTTGAGACCATGAACTGTGAAATGTGACTCTGTCAGGGGGGTGGTGGTGGTTATGTTCGAAATCTAAGTGTATGTTTATTGTGCGGTTTGCGCTGTTTGCTTTGAGGCAGAAGAGTTGCCTCCCTTGAGTGTTGGGGCAGAACAAACAAACACGGACACGGACACGGACACAAGCACATGGGCGACTCGGCGCTAAACCTCATACAGGTATCACAATGTATTCATGAATTGCATGTTTGCACGGGAAAAACAGAGACAGAACATCATTGTATTTCCTGCAAATAAACTCTTGAAATAATTCTTTTTGTTCTTTCACGAACACCCGTGAAGGTCTTGGTTAGAATTGGCCTTCAGTAACCCATGCGACTAACGGGATCGGGTGGTCAGACTCGCTGGCTTGGTTGACACATGTTATTCTTTGAATTCAGATTCGGGATCCAAGTCCCCAATCCCTAATCCGTTTCTAACTTCATGTTCCCTCTCAACAAGGGTTATTGTGGACGTTGCAGCTTCATGGAATGAGCATTCAGTTTCAATTGGTCATCGTTAAAATAATGTATAATGCACAACCGTTCGTCGACTAAAAAGAAAAATGCCACCTTTTTATTCGCGAATCCAAATGAGATTTATTCACGGTGTTTTGCTACTCTACTGGATGAGGATGATTAATTCACAAGTATTCCACCTTGCCAACAACTCGGCCCGAAAATAAGGCGGAAACAAAAAATGGCGTATTCAGGAGTAATTTCGAAGCGCTATGGTCCTTTCCGTTCATGCCAGCCTGCAAGGTGTTTGCCTCAGGATGAAATGTTGTCATGGAGATTCGAGAACGGTGTTAACGCAAAACGAAAGTCACGGAAAGGTGAGCTATTATAAAAGATATTTGTCCATCTGGTAGCGATAAATGCAGTTTACCTTTAAGTTATATCTTCGAGAATCATTCAATCATTCAGTAATGTATATGCAGTCGGTCTTGTAGCATGTCTAAAGAAAAATATTGGTTGTGACGTTAAGGTACACCAACGCAACAAAAGACGGTGGTAGTCTCTGTTGCAAACGAATTGTCCACCTCTCTTTATTATTATTCTGGTTTCCAAACGCTATGGTCCCAGAAAGGACGAAGCCTTGGTCACAGAAGGGACAAATTCATGGTCGCAGAAGAGACGGAGCCTAAACAGTACCACTGATGATTTGAAAATATGCAACTTCTCCTCCAGAATAACGAGGCGAGACAATGATTACGCTGTATATCGAAAATAATTAGATGATTCCATCCAACTTTACTGATCGTCTACAACGGTACGAACCAATACATCGACACGACAAGTATCATTCTTGAAAGAGTTTTGAAACCTTTGACCAAGTAGAAACAGCTTCCACAGAATATTCCTGAATTTCCCACTTGCCGATATGGTTTGTAACCAGTTTTCCTAAATGATTCAATGTCTCAATAACCACAAACAGAATACTCTATAAACAGCATATCATCAAAGTTATTCCGATATTAGGAACGCATTGCAGAATGTGAACTCATGATGCCAATTCTCCTTCTTGTAGCTGCTCTCATCAGGCTGCTGCCAGTGTGTTCCGGCGTAGAATCACACGTGACTCCTTATGTAATGATGACAACCTTGGTGAGCATCCAGCAACCAGTTGTGATCACAACTGTAAAACAATCATCAATTCAATGCAAGGGTTATGGGTCAATAGAGAAACTAAACCTGTTGCATGCCATCTTGAGTAGGATCAAGTAAAGGTTTGAGTACGTGGCATTGTCTAGATGAAATCGAGGAAACACAACTGGAATAAACCCTCTCTGTCCAAGACAGATGCCATCCAAAGTCTGGCTGTCCTACAGGAAATGATTCGATCTGTTCCAACAAGACTGATTGCCATTGTAGTACGCATCACCATACAAACTGTCTGATCAAAGAACTTGGAAGACGTGAAACATCAATAATGATGAAACCGATGCCAGTATGTAAACGTATGAAAACTTCTGCCCAAACCACGCATAAGTATAAACGCTAAAGGTGACTTGTAAACCTGCAGAGATGTCCACAAACATCTGTACCATGGGAAACATATATGCTTGAAGGTTTGCAATCTCTTGAATGAGAGTATTTCATTTCTGTCAATAATTTCGTTCAACTTCAACTTTGTATGCCACATGACAAACTATTAAAAACTTCATTCCTTGCTCCATGGGGCATTGAATATAATTCAATCTCGATGTACATATTTTCAAGAACTACTGCGACAAATAAAAGCAACTGTAATCAAAACTTTACAAACCAAACATGTTTTAGCAAATGCCCCTCTGTGAAATGCTGGACTTCCACAATAGAATCGGTTTCGAATGATAATACTGACTGAATAATCTCTGACTGATGATTTTCGCTCGTTTATAACCTGTTCGTGAAATTCGAGGATTTTGTAAGAAGCAGGCCCCCTCCATGCCCCGTCATTGCCAATATGTTTGTTTATGCATGTGTCTGTAACTTATGTTTCAAGCCGATGGTCTGATGCCATGCAGTAATGTTCAGCAACGTTCCCCCCAAAGTTATCCACCTGAAGATCCAAATATTTTACTGAACTGAACTGACAATAACCATTTGAAAATCCCCAACCTTGAAGTATGCGTCATCCTGTTCACTTCAAGTTCAAATGCCTAGTTTTACTGTTTACTTTCAAGCCATTAGGATTTTGTTAAAACTTTCTATTCTAATTTTGTAATTATGTTCACAAGTATCCGTGTTTTTGGTTATTTGTTTGAGGGTGTACCATGTACTGTGTTTTCGTAGTAACACTGACATTTAACCTTAAGTGAGTCATGGCAAACTGACCATCAGTTGTCCGATTTAAGCATGTTTTGTGTCGTCTAATCTGTTTTTGACGAGTTTAGCTCCGATTTATCCCCATACGCACACTGATTAAATCCTGGTAAGCCAGTGTGTCCATCAAGACTGGGGAATGACGAACGCTCATTGATACACTGTTCAGTGTAGCTTGGACACAGAGAGGGATCAGTGAGCCACACTGGGCTATCCGCTACTACTCTCAGTTTCCCCATGCTATCTTGTGCTATTGTCAGTTGTCATGTGCTAGTCTCAGCTAACATAAACTATCCTGTGTTTTTCTCAGCAATCATGTGTTATTCCCAGATATCCTGTGCTGCCCTGTGTTACTCAACTCTATCTTGTGTTGTCCTCAGCTGTATCGTGTCAGTCTTTGTTGTCTGTTTAATACTGTACTGTGGTATGCCGGTGATATCCCGTGCAATCCTGTGCTAGATATCCCGTTCAATCCTGTGGCGGTGATATCCCGTGCAATCCTGTGCTCTCCTACAATCATGGGTCAATAAAGAAACTACAAAAGGTCCAGACCACCGCTGCCAGGGTTGTTAGCAAAACCAGGAAGTATGAACACGTAACACGGATCCTGCAACACCTCCATTGGTTACCAGTGAAGTACCGTATTCGGTGCTTGGATGGATCAGCTCCGTCCTACCTGTCCAGTCTCACACTGATACCAGCCAGTGAGTGAGTTTACTACGCCACCTTTAGCAATATTCCAGCAATATCACCGCGGGGGACCTTTCACCACTAGGCTACCCAACCGCCCCCTTAGATCCAAAGAGAGGCTCCAACTACAAGTACCAACATCACGCACAAAGACCTTTGGCGAAAGACCCTTTGACTATACCGGACCATGCTTGTGGAATGAACTGCCAATCCATATCAAATTCCAGAACACCCTCACTGGATTCAAATAAAAACTCAAGACACACTTTTTCAACTTAGTTCTTGATCAGTGAAATTCTTTTTCTCAGACAGGACAGGGCTTTTGAGCAGCATTTTCTTGGATATCAGCGCTTACCCCGTATATTAGATAGATAGACTGAAATATGATACATGTGCTATCTTGGGTTATATTGTAGCATCCTGTGCTATCCTACTGTTATGTGCTATCCTACTATAATGTACTACCCCTATTGACTCTACGCTATCACATGCACTGTTATCTTAACATTTGTGTGGAAGGTTAGCAGTATCGGACCCAACACTGAACCTGCACGCCGCAGGTGAAATGTACGTGATCTGCACATCATCCATCGGTGTCCACGCACCGTAATCTCTGTGAAAGACAGGATCTGAACCAGTTCAGAACACAATCGTGGATGCCATATCATCGCTGTAGTCTATTCGGTCCTATCTGAAGGAAATAAAGACATTCCTTCATTGTAACGTCATTAATTGAGTTGATATTTTGACGTCACTGATTGAGTTGATTGAGTTGATATATTGACGTCACTCATTGAGTTGATATATTACCGTCATTGGTTGAGTTGATATATTACCGTCATTGGTTGAGTTGATATATTGACGTCACTCATTGAGTTGATATATTGACGTCATTGAGTTGAGTTGATATATTGACGTCATTGATTGAGTTGATATATTGACGTCACTCATTGAGTTGATATATTACCGTCATTGGTTGAGTTGATATATTGACGTCATTGATTGAGTTGATATATTACCGTCATTGATTGAGTTGATATATTGACGTCATTGATTGAGTTGATATATTACCGTTATTGATTGAGTTGATATATTACCGTCATTGATTGAGTTGATATATCACCGTCATTGAGTTGATATATTGACGTCATTGGTTGAGTTGATATATTGACGTCATTGGTTGAGTTGATATATTGACGTCACTCATTGAGTTGATATATTGACATCATTGGTTGAGTTGATATATTACCGTCATTGAGTTGATATATTGACGTCATTGGTTGAGTTGATATATTGACGTCATTGAGTTGATATATTGACGTCATTGGTTGAGTGGATATATTGACGATATTGATTGAGTTGATATATTAACGTCATTGGTTGAGTTGATATTTTGACGTCATTGAGTTGATACATTGACGTCATTGATGGAGATATCGTTTCCAAACATTAGCTGAGGAAGGTACATGTTGTTATACGAACCTGGATTATGCATAGCACAACTGTTTTGAAATAATTATGTTTTGAATTTTCGTAAAAGTGATACATATACAATCCCCATGCATTGTTATGGAACACCTTGAAAGAATCTGTTATGAGTGAGTTAATATTTATCGTCACAGAATCTGTTATGAAGCTTTGTTTCGAATCTGTCATACACCACACCTCATACAGGGTTTTGCTCCTTTTTACAATTAGAGAAGATATTTTTGTTATGAAAATTACCTTGACGATTGATTCCAGCATTGGAATACAAGACAATTCCATATATTCTTTATGCTGACTGTCGGCTGATATTAATTTCAGTGTCACTTTCTTATGAAATGATAAAAGACATTTTTCGGAGATGGTTAAATGGGCCTTTTACTGGAATACTTAATTATGTCTTGGTGCAGGTTTGACTGGCAGATGTCATCGGTCCCCTGGCTTTCTGTGAGGTAATTAATCTGTCTTTGATTTGCTACCCACATCGGACTCAGTGACTACGAAACCTTGGAAATGTACATCATAGAATGAGGGATGATTGATGTGGGAGACAGCCAACATGGCATGGAAATGTGGAAATTGTGGAAATGAGCTAACACAGCTGAGTTGCTTGGAAGTGGACCATATCAGGATAAAACAAACCGCATGACATTTAACTTCAAACTTGGTGCCTAGAGCGTCAACCACATCCACATTGCGAAATGTGATAAGGCGAACACTTCATTAGGATTTTAGTAAATGGAATAGACATGACTTTTGATTTGGAAAATAGATCTTTGACGTGTGTTGTTTCTAGCCAATTTAGTCAAGTATTTACTGAACATAAAGTCACGGCAGCCTGGTTTCGGTAGAGAAAGATAAGGAAAGGCACCAAAGACATTGCTCGTAAAGTGCCCCATAACTGTTTCTGTAGTTGACTGAGCCTAATTGTTAATGATACTGGACGTTTACTGAAATTTCAGTCCAGTTCAGTTTCATGGACCTCTCACACCAGTTCAGTTCCATGGACCTCTCACACCAGTTCAGTTCCATGGACCTCACACACCAGTTTCAGTTCAGTGAAAGTCACACACCAGTTCAGTTCAGTGAAAGTCACATACCAGTTCAGTTCAGTGAAAGTCACATACCAGTTCAGTTCCATGGACCTCTCACACCAGTTCAGTTCCATGGACCTCACACATTAGTTCGGTTCAGTGAAAGTCACACACCAGTTCAGTTCAGTGAAAGTCACACACCAGTTCAGTTCAATGAAAGTCACATACCAGTTCAGTTCAATGAAAGTCACATACCAGTTCAGTTCAGTGAAAGTCACGTACCAGTTCAGTTCCGTGGACCCCAGACACCAGTTCAGTTCAATGAAAGTCACATACCAGTTCAGTTCAATGAAAGTCACAATCAGTTCAGTTCAGTGAAAGTCACATACCAGTTCAGTTCAGTGAAAGTCACATACCAGTTCAGTTCAGTGAAAGTCACATACCAGTTCAGTTCAATGAAAGTCACAATCAGTTCAGTTCAGTGAAAGTCACATACCAGTTGGACCCCAGACACCAGTTCAGTTCAATGAAAGTCACATACCAGTTCAGTTCAGTGAAAGTGAAGTTCAGTCACGCACCAGTTCAGTTCAATGAAAGTCACATACCAGTTCAGTTCAGTGAAAGTCACATACCAGTTCAGTGAAAGTCACATACCAGTTCAGTTCAATGAAAGTCACATACCAGTTCAGTTCAATGAAAGTCACATACCAGTTCAGTTCAATGAAAGTCACATACCAGTTCAGTTCAGTGAAAGTCACATACCAGTTCAGTTCAGTGAAAGAATACCAGTTCACATACCAGTTCAGTTCAGTGAAAGTCACATACCAGTTCAGTTCCGTGGACCCCAGACACCAGTTCAGTTCAATGAAAGTCACATACCAGTTCAGTTCAATGAAAGTCACATACCAGTTCAGTTCAGTGAAAGTCACATACCAGTTCAGTTCAATGAAAGTCACATACCAGTTCAGTTCAATGAAAGTCACATACCAGTTCAGTTCAGTGAAAGTCACATACCAGTTCAGTTCAATGAAAGTCACATACCAGTTCAGTTCAGTGAAAGTCACATACCAGTTCAGTTCAGTGAAAGTCACATACCAGTTCAGTTCAATGAAAGTCACATACCAGTTCAGTTCAATGAAAGTCACATACCAGTTCAGTTCAGTGGACCCCAGACACCAGTCCAGTTCAGCCTGTACAACTGCTGCAGACGATCTTCACCCTGAACATGTCCTCGTGTGTCTCTACTGTGTAGATGCTATACAGGAAGTGTGAGACGGCTGCCACGTGTTACACCCAAACATGGGCGCTCTGTCTTGCGGTCTGCATTAAAGGGAAAGAAAATACAAAATGAACTAAAGAAACTGCTAGTCTGCTCGGGGGCCGGACACTGTCTGGGTGGGGTATCTACGTTAAACTGACGTAGTGTGGGTGGGTTAGCACAGCACCCTGCACGCAACACCAGACTGTAAGGGGTCCCTGGACTGCCGTGGGACCAGCAGCCCTACAACTGCGGTACCTTTGATGTCGAGGCCACACAATCTCCCTGTAACTTAGACACGCCACAATACGCCGACCTGTCGATACATCTCGCAACACACTTGCGCTGTCGGTACACATTCTGCTGTTGTTGCTAAACACAGATTTGTGTTAAACCAATATAATCTGTTAACTAAGCAGCATTCTTTGTTATAATATATACACACTTGTTGACAGTCGTAAGTTGGTATTAATACCGAAAAACAGCTCACTCAAATAAGAACCATACGATTTGAAGGAAGAACAGAGACCAACGTATACCTGTCTCACCTTATTCATCATATTGCGGCGTTAAGCAATGTATTTTAGTGACCTTTATTCCTTGTATCGAAACCTTCGGGAACATTGGGTGGGGGTGGGTTAGGGTGGGGGTCGGAGGTATATCCCGTGTATCACACACTACGATATGTGCACTGCAGGTCGCCAGAGTACCAGGAAAAAGGCAGTCAAAATAGTCTCCTAAGAAGTATGTGATAACATCTCCCTTACATTAACCTTAAATAGAGGCAATAATGACTGAAGCAAGGCGTAACTTAAATGTAGAACAATGGTTGACTTTGCTAGCTTGCCGATGGATGCACTGGAGGCATTAGCTACCTAAAAGCACCTCAGTAACTTGCTCGTCACAAAGGAGATATTATTAATGCGGCCTGGCATAGACCCAATGGACTCCTTTAATGTAATACTGAAACAAGTCTTACTACTCAACATGAGAAAATCATCGATTCATTCAAGAAGACAATACTTGGGCATGTTACTCCTTGCTGGCTGCTTTCTTGTTTTTAATCAATAAATGTCATGCTGTACAAGGCAGTTTAAAACACTTCTTAGATTTCATCATTCTTTCATCTTTTTTGTGTCGTTTCTGTAATGATCTTTATGTGTTCAGTCCTCATTTCATGATGACTGGTAATTGAAAAAAAACACACACCCAGGAGTTTGAAAGCTGTTTTGTTTATGACGACTGTTGTCAGCTGACAAGGGCATCACCATCTCCTGCGCATTGCAATATATTTCCCAAAGGCAACATTAAACATAGCATAGAAGACGTCATAGACAATGGATGGATTTGATAATAAACAGTTTACCAATAATTACTCTCTTCCATATTTTAAGTCCATAATGAAAATGTATTGTCTGGGGAAGCGGTATGGCTTTGATGCCCCGGTTCCACCATGATAAGTAGTTAGGTAACAAGCATTAAGTTGATTGCATATGTGGAAATACTTTTTGAAAAATTTACATGCTTACAGGTCATGTATGTTCTAAAATACAAACCCGACACAACAGATTCAAATGGACGTTTTCTATTATAGAATATCAAGCACCAGCATGAACAAACTAGATCACGTGTATCAATACACCTGTAGGCCTCCTGGACCAGGTCATCACGTGTATCAATACACCTGTAGGCCTCCTGGACCAGGTCATCACGTGTATCAATACACCTGTAGGCCTCCTGGACCAGGTCATCACGTGTATCAATACACCTGTAGGCCTCCTGGACCAGGTCATCACGTGCGGGGGTTAGGGTGGGTGGGTGGTAGAAGCCATGTACTTCATCCTCAGTTAAGTGATCTGTCTGTCATTGTTAGGAAGGTACTTTATTACATGTGTACAACACCATTATTCCATTGTTCCTGGAAACATCGATGGTATTTGAATACACATTGGAACTACTAAAACCCAGACTCGAAGTTGGAATGGGTCAACGCGATGGTTCAGTTGATTAACGAGGTGTCGTCTGGAACATTTCTATGGCGGTATGTAGGAGTATGGCAAACACTGTGAACTGTAAATGTTATTACTGCTTAGTTTAAAGATGTGTGTTGTTTCATGTATAACTGTTTCCATGTACAATAGGTTCTTAGGAAATGATCAACCAATCCCGAGACTTACCAGCGAGATCAGAATCATTAATCATCATCATGATTACAATAATCTACTACTTTCATGAAAACCTATCTTGTCTTTTAAAGTTTAACGTTTTAGATATATGCTTTTGTTCCGCTTCTAGAATGGACGGGGGACAATAACGCCACTGGGGGAGACACTGAAGTGGAAAGCTTGTCTGGTAGAATGTCCGTACGCATTATATTCCAAATGAAACAGACTTATGCTAGACCATGAACAAATTACTCAGAGCGGAAGTAACAGGATATTGCTTGTGCTGCAGAAAACGGCCAAGATGAGCCGCGATTGGACAGTAATTCCTGTAATGTTAAGATATCCGGAACAGGAATTAACGTGACATCTTACATAACATTCCCTGACAGATGGAACAAGCTGTGGGTTCTAGTGGGCTGCTGGGAAATTAAGGAAAAATGAAACTTTATCTGACGGTAATGACACGCACGAAACTCCTTCTTAGGTATCTTTTCCAGAGAACTGCATAGCCCACTTGTGAGCTTTCTTTCTTACCATGCTTAAAGGGGCTTCTCGGAGTCGTCGCCTTGTAGATTACTGCACGAGAAATGCTATAAATATACTCTGATTGCTTTGACATTGGTACTGTAGCAGTCACGTTTTCTCGATGCTCAATCCTTCAAGGGACTTGAAGGAAAAATGTGTATCGTAGTGTACATAACTGTCTGGTGGGACTGACAACTACAGCTTGTTACATTCATGCCCGACACTTACAGATAACAACACAAAACCAAACAAAAATAGACAAACACAGTGAGTAAGTGAGTTTGTGTTTAACGCCTTTTGGACAACACGAGTTATATCACGGCGTGTCACCTTGTTGTGGGTGGGGATTCCCCGGGGATGTAGTTGTTGCTACCCGTTTACTGCTGTCGTTAAAACCTCCTTTGGTGCAGACGAACCTAGAAACATAATCGGGATGAACCGGAATTCGGACAATGCCTCATTTCTGGCAGAGACCAAGAGACGCAACTTTGCACAGTGGACGTGTCACCCTTGCCCCTATCAACAATGAACATTTTTAGTTTGAATTTTGTACACTTTCATGTTTGTTAGGAGATATATATATATATATTGTTTAAATGTATGTACGATTCGGTCTATATCATGAGCATGTGCCCCACCACTGGGACACAACTAACACGAACACATTCACATGCAAATACGTTCACCGAAAATCCCGGAAATAATGGTCCACGTCCAAACAAGGAACATCTTTACACCATAAGTTGCATGGAATCTCAGGACAACGGGCGTTCTGAAAAGTTGTGAAATGTGGTCGCGGAAGGCTGGAGCTGCAGGGCAGGAACTTGAACAGGTTTGAGTTGGCACACAGTCCTGTGGAGAATCTTCGAAGAGAGGAATCAGACGAGGTGGTTTCGCAGTTCAGACGGGTAAGGAATCAACTGTTTGGTCATCATCAAACAATATTTGATCATCCCTATAATTGGAGCTCAAGTTATACTTCTGGGAAATCTCTGCTAAAAGCAGTGTCGGTTGTACGTTCCCTTCTTTATCATTGGAGTTTGTTCAGGAATCACTAACAATTAGCGAAGATACCAGGCGTTGGCAAAACGATTATCCTGACCCCAAAATAGAAAGTAAGAAAGAGAGAGCAAATTTCTCCTTCCGTAATGTTTTATGTACATCACAGATTACAACTGACTTTATTCTGATGTAGTTCCCACGAGTCCTGTAATGTGCGTGTATTGTATAACTGACATCCCTTGAGTTCATAAGTACTGTCAACAACGATAGGCATATAACACTGTTATCATAATGTCATATAACACTGTTATCATAATGTCATATAACACTGTTATCGTAATGTCATATAACATTGTTATCGTAATGTCATATAACACTTTTATCGTAATGTCATATAACACTGTTATCGTAATGTCATATAACACTGTTATCGTAATGTCATATAACACTGTTATCGTAATGTCATATAACACTGTTATCGTAATGTCATATAACACTGTTATCATAATGTCATATAACACTGTTATCGTAATGTCATATAACACTGTTATCATAATGTCATATAACACTGTTATCGTAATGTCATATAACACTGTTATCGTAATGTCATATAACACTGTTATCGTAATGTCATTTTGCGCTGATTTCATATCAGTATCAGAAACAATAAAGATGACTACGAAGACATCACGTTTATGCTCTCACTGTGTGAATCATCGTTTGAAGATGATTGCTGATAAAATTCGTCTTCAACAATGTCATAACCTCCATATCTTCGTTTGAAAGGAATGTGTATTGGGTCGCTTAATTCAGTTGATTTAACATGCCATATAATTGCTTGGACAGCGTGGATCTGAGGATATACCACGCCATACAGCACGACAGTCAGGGAGATGTCAGCGCCAAATGTCCATGTCTTTTCATACAATGTGTAGAAGATATCTGTTGTACGGTCATAGTCGCTATGTTCACCGGAGTGCGTCAAGCGAAGGAAACAAACACAGGAAATAATGGCGATTTTGTCTTTGCTTGAAGAGTGAATGTCACATTTGTCGTTGGTAATTGAAAGAATGGGGTAAGTAAGGTGATTATCTTGGATGGACAGGAGTGATTGATTCAGTCTGGGAGGCAGGCTAACTGCTGAAACAACGCCCTGGCCACACACTCAGTGGTCAAGGGTCGCCAGCGTGATCATATGGTGCCGACAAATGTCACGTTGTTTGCCTTCTGAAGGAATTCCCTGACTGATCGCTTTCTTTGATCACAATCTGGCAAGGAACAAAGGCGTTAGATATGTTTTGTAATTGAAAAGTATGTTGTTTCCCACCATAAAGTTGGAACCGTTTGCCTCCAGGTTGCGATCTTCTCGAATAGCTGCTCACCCATGGCAGCTGCATAAAGAAGGCAAGGGTTGCATCAGTGGAATGGCTCAATTGAATCACTTGCTGAGGAGGCAACAAGTAAAGTGAAATCAGAACATCCCAAACACTCCACTTTATACATAAACTCTTGAAGTCTTTTG
Organism: Haliotis rubra; assembly: GCF_003918875.1. Classification (NCBI taxonomy): domain Eukaryota; kingdom Metazoa; phylum Mollusca; class Gastropoda; order Lepetellida; family Haliotidae; genus Haliotis; species Haliotis rubra. Next base: position 913,860 of record NW_025767004.1, read on the forward strand.
TAACCCAACATCACCTGCAGAAGGAAACTATATGGCGATATACGATATTCCCTCATTTATAAACTAACACCACCACCTTACCATTTCAAATGTCAAATACATGGCAACATGGTAATGTTGATAATGCTTGGCTTACTCGGAATCAATTACTCTGATATAAATAATGTACATGTGTAATAAGAATTGTTTATGTACATGCTTACAAGAGTATTGTTTCTTAGTTTAGAATGGCGAAGATGTCAACAGTATCTGTGTCCAATATTAGCAACAAGTACAGTGTGACCTCCCCAAGGACGAAATGACATTCTGGAACACACGTCAGTGCAGAACGACGTTGTGAGACTTGGCCGCTCAACTTGCCCATGTTGTACCGGAGTTCAAGAAAACCAACACGGGGATTTAGAAGGTCGTGGGGAAGATACTACAAGAGCCTTGGTCCTTTAAGGTGTCTCTGTTTTATGGGAGTGTAATGTATTGTTGAACTATGTGTTAAACTGCATAACAGTGTTTCCGTAAAGATTTATTGATTCGTAAACCTAGTTAGTTGCATAATTATACAGTTTTCATTGTAAACGGTTTTTCTGTTTTGTTTTGTTTTACGTTGAATTATTTTGCGTAGAGATGTCTTGGTTGAATTATTGTTTCAATTTAGAATCCGCGCCGAGCACGAACCTTTTACTATCAGTGTGGAAAGATACAACCCAAATGATCATATGCTAATGATATGCACACGCTAGCTACAACACAGCGCAATGCACAACCTATCTGGACAATGCACAACCTATCTGGACAATGCACAACCTATCTGGACAATGGACAACCTATCTGGACAATGCACAACCTATCTGGACAATGCACAACCTATCCGGACAATGCACAACCTATCTGGACTCGTCTTCAGCGGTTGTTAATCCATACTCAGCTTATGCGATAGCATTGAAATTCCCGATTCCCGAAAAATGGGCTCGTGTGTGTGTGTGTGTGTGCGCGCGCGGGTGCGGGTGTGTGTGTGTGTGTGTGTGCGTGCGTGTGTGTGTGTGTGTGTGTGTGTGTGTGTGTGTGCGTGTGTGTGTGTGTGTGTGTGTGTGTGTGTGTGTGTGTGTGTGTTTATATTGGTCCTAGCCGGGAGACTATATAAGGGGTGTGGTCACTCCTCGGAAAGCCCCTTAGCGTATGCCTCGGCTCGTCACGTGACCAGTGTAGCCAATATGGCGGCAGCGTAGTTTTTAAGATTGAGCCCGGTTTATTTTCAACAGCTGATTACATACGCTGAGTTAGTGTTGTGACAACTGAAAACCTACATGTAGAAGATAAGTTACCTATTCTGTCACTTCATTTTAAGTCAAATAATTGTTATTAGTGTCAGTATTAGTACAGTAGATTTGTAGTAAAGTTTCAAGTCGGCATGTTGTAGCTCACTGGCTTCAATTCTCAGTACACAGCGAAGAAAGACTAAATTATATCGCTAAAAACGTCTTTCACATATTCGTTTAATCTTTAGAAGGGAAATATACCTTTAGTTGAAAGGTGTTTGCAAGTAATAGTGATAGTTTTATAATTTAAAAAATGTGTTAGGGTGTTTTTGAGGTGTGTGAAAAATATGACATATCGCCGATCTGTTCTGATACGCCATTGATGCTTGTGATGCTTGAGTGTTATACATGTAGTTCTAAAACTTCCTTCTTTCTTGTTGAGCTTAGTATGTGACAAACCTGGAAAGGTGTTTACAACGCTTTGTGATAGTTCTAAACTTTCTGTTTTTGAGGGGCCTGTGACAGTGTCAGTTAACATTCTGTCAATGCCCATGTCATTCCACACATGCAATAAGATATCTGAATTAGTTACTAATGTAAAAAAATGTCTCAAAGTAGATTTTAAAAAAAAAGGACAGCTGATGTTAACACATGTGTTCTACCGATAGTTTTGCGTTCTTTAACATGTTTGGGGAGGGATGGCCGTGGTGTATCATTTATTCTTTCATTCATTCACATATGTATTTCTTTCTTTTGTTCTTTTTCTTAATTTCTTTCATTCATTCACATATAATTCTTGCTCTTAATTCATTGATTCATTCATTGTAAAATTCCGACTGATACAATACACTGGCTGAAGTACTGTTGAACGCAGCCGAAGTTGCGCTGGGAAAGAACCAAGTCACTGTGTGCGTTGGAGCATGACGAGGCACACGTAGTACAAATGGTAAAGAAAGCAAGCGAGTGACATACACCTGTTGTAGAGTATCCCTGGTTCTAGATATTTTAATTGTGTAGTGTTATATTGTTATAGAGTAACATTCTTGAATGTTTATAGCATCAGCTTGTTTCCATGTTTATTAACGTTGACTCCGCGTGTCATGGATTCGGGAAATAATGAAAAGCGACTAGATACAGTTGATGCCCAGGTGAGCAATGTTGACTTCCAGTACTTATAGTACAGGTACTACAAGGCATTTCACATTCAAGCGGTCTCTGGTGCAAACGAAATTATCAATAATGTCACGTTAGAGCTCATCAAAACCTATCTTGTCTTTTAAAGTTTAACGTTTTAGATATATGCTTTTGTTCCGCTTCTAGAATGGACGGGGGACAATAACGCCACTGGGGGAGACACTGAAGTGGAAAGCTTGTCTGGTAGAATGTCCGTACGCATTATATTCCAAATGAAACAGACTTATGCTAGACCATGAACAAATTACTCAGAGCGGAAGTAACAGGATATTGCTTGTGCTGCAGAAAACGGCCAAGATGAGCCGCGATTGGACAGTAATTCCTGTAATGTTAAGATATCCGGAACAGGAATTAACGTGACATCTTACATAACATTCCCTGACAGATGGAACAAGCTGTGGGTTCTAGTGGGCTGCTGGGAAATTAAGGAAAAATGAAACTTTATCTGACGGTAATGACACGCACGAAACTCCTTCTTAGGTATCTTTTCCAGAGAACTGCATAGCCCACTTGTGAGCTTTCTTTCTTACCATGCTTAAAGGGGCTTCTCGGAGTCGTCGCCTTGTAGATTACTGCACGAGAAATGCTATAAATATACTCTGATTGCTTTGACATTGGTACTGTAGCAGTCACGTTTTCTCGATGCTCAATCCTTCAAGGGACTTGAAGGAAAAATGTGTATCGTAGTGTACATAACTGTCTGGTGGGACTGACAACTACAGCTTGTTACATTCATGCCCGACACTTACAGATAACAACACAAAACCAAACAAAAATAGACAAACACAGTGAGTAAGTGAGTTTGTGTTTAACGCCTGTTTGGACAACACGAGTTATATCACGGCGTGTCACCTTGTTGTGGGTGGGGATTCCCCGGGGATGTAGTTGTTGCTACCCGTTTACTGCTGTCGTGAAAACCTCCTTTGGTGCAGACGAACCTAGAAACATAATCGGGATGAACCGGGATTCGAACAATGCCTCATTTCTGGCAGAGACCAAGAGACGCACCTTTGCACAGTGGATGTGTCACCCTTGCCCCTATCAACAATGAACATTTTTAGTTTGAATTTTGTATACTTTAATGTTTGTTAGCAGTCATAAATATCACATAGATAAATAAAAACGGTCTATATCATGAGCATGTGCCCCACCACTGGGACACAACTAACACGAACACATTCACATGCAAATACGTTCACCGAAAATCCCGGAAATAATGGTCCACGTCCAAACAAGGAACATCTTTACACCATAAGTTGCATGGAATCTCAGGACAACGGGCGTTCTGAAAAGTTGTGAAATGTGGTCGCGGAAGGCTGGAGCTGCAGGGCAGGAACTTGAACAGGTTTGAGTTGGCACACAGTCCTGTGGAGAATCTTCGAAGAGAGGAATCAGACGAGGTGGTTTCGCAGTTCAGACGGGTAAGGAATCAACTGTTTGGTCATCATCAAACAATATTTGATCATCCCTATAACTGGAGCTCAAGTTATACTTCTGGGAAATCTCTGCTAAAAGCAGTGTCGGTTGTACGTTCCCTTCTTTATCATTGGAGTTTGTTCAGGAATCACTAACAATTAGCGAAGATACCAGGCGTTGGCAAAACGATTATCCTGACCCCAAAATAGAAAGTAAGAAAGAGAGAGCAAATTTCTCCTTCCGTAATGTTTTATGTACATCACAGATTACAACTGACTTTATTCTGATGTAGTTCCCACGAGTCCTGTAATGTGCGTGTATTGTATAACTGACATCCCTTGAGTTCATAAGTACTGTCAACAACGATAGGCATATAACACTGTTATCATAATGTCATATAACACTGTTATCATAATGTCATATAACACTGTTATCGTAATGTCATATAACATTGTTATCGTAATGTCATATAACACTTTTATCGTAATGTCATATAACACTGTTATCGTAATGTCATATAACACTGTTATCGTAATGTCATATAACACTGTTATCGTAATGTCATATAACTCTGTTATCATAATGTCATATAACACTGTTATCGTAATGTCATATAACACTGTTATCGTAATGTCATATAACACTGTTATCGTAATGTCATATTGCGCTGTTTTCATATCAGTATCAGAAACAATAAAGATGACTACGAAGACATCACGTTTATGCTCTCACTGTGTGAATCATCGTTTGAAGATGATTGCTGATAAAATTCGTCTTCAACAATGTCATAACCTCCATATCTTCGTTTGAAAGGAATGTGTATTGGGTCGCTTAATTCAGTTGATTTAACATGCCATATAATTGCTTGGACAGCGTGGATCTGAGGATATACCACGCCATACAGCACGACAGTCAGGGAGATGTCAGCGCCAAATGTCCATGTCTTTTCATACAATGTGTAGAAGATATCTGTTGTACGGTCATAGTCGCTATGTTCACCGGAGTGCGTCAAGCGAAGGAAACAAACACAGGAAATAATGGCGATTTTGTCTTTGCTTGAAGAGTGAATGTCACATTTGTCGTTGGTAATTGAAAGAATGGGGTAAGTAAGGTGATTATCTTGGATGGACAGGAGTGATTGATTCAGTCTGGGAGGCAGGCTAACTGCTGAAACAACGCCCTGGCCACACACTCAGTGGTCAAGGGTCGCCAGCGTGATCATATGGTGCCGACAAATGTCACGTTGTTTGCCTTCTGAAGGAATTCCCTGACTGATCGCTTTCTTTGATCACAATCTGGCAAGGAACAAAGGCGTTAGATATGTTTTGTAATTGAAAAGTATGTTGTTTCCCACCATAAAGTTGGAACCGTTTGCCTCCAGGTTGCGATCTTCTCGAATAGCTGCTCACCCATGGCAGCTGCATAAAGAAGGCAAGGGTTGCATCAGTGGAATGGCTCAATTGAATCACTTGCTGAGGAGGCAACAAGTAAAGTGAAATCAGAACATCCCAAACACTCCACTTTATACATAAACTCTTGAAGTCTTTTGTAACCCAACATCACCTGCAGAAGGAAACTATATGGCGAAATACGATATTCCTTCATTTATACACTAACACCACCACCTTACCATTTCAAATGTCAAATACATGGCAACATGGTAATGTTGATAATGCTTGGCTTACTCGGAATCGATTTACTCTGATATAAATAATGTACATGTGTAATACGAATTGTTTATGTACATGCTTACAAGTGAATTGTTTCTTAGTTTAGAATGGCGAAGATGTCAACAGTATCTGTGTCCAATATTAGCAACAAGTACAGTGTGACCTCCCCAAGGACGAAATGACATTCTGGAACACACGTCAGTGCAGAACGACGTTGTGAGACTTGGCCGCCCAGCTTGCCCATGTTGTACCGGAGTTCAAGAAAACCAACACGGGGATTTAGAAGGTCGTGGTGGAGATACTACAACAGCCTTGGTCCTTTAAGGTGTCTCTGTTTTATGGGAGTGTAATGTATTGTTGAACTATTATTGCGTAGAGATGTCTTGGTTGAATTATTGTTTCAATTTAGAATCCGCGCCGAGCACGAACCTTTTACTATCAGTGTGGGAAGATACAACCCAAATGATCATATGCTAATGATATGCACACGCTAGCTACAACACAGCACAATGCACAACCTATCTGGACAATGCACAACCTATCTGGACAATGCACAACCTATCTGGACTATGCACAACCTATCTGGACTCGTATTCAGCGGTTGTTAATCCATACTCAGCTTATGCGATAGCATTGAAATTCCCGATTCCCGAAATATGGGCTGGTGTGTGTGTGTGTGTGTGTGTGTGTGTGTGTGTGTGTGTGTGTGTGTGTGTGTGTGTGTGTTATTGGTTCTAGATATTTTAATTGTGTAGTGTTATATTGTTATAGAGTAACATTCTTGAATGTTTATAGCATCCGCTTGTTTCCATGTTTATTAACGTTGACTCCGCGTGTCATGGATTCGGGAAATAATGAAAAGCGACTAGCTACAGTTGATGCCCAGGTGAGCCATGTTGACTTCCAGTACTTACAGTACAGGTACTACAAGGCATTTCACATTCAAGCGGTCTCTCGTGCAAAACGAAATTATCAATGATGTCACGTTAAAGCTGTTGAAGCGTACATATGCAAGTGTCATCTCTCTTCTGAACTTGCCGACATAATGTTGGCTGTTGTAAGGCGGCCTGTGAAAACGTTAACTCTTTCGTTCTGAACTTGTACCGATCCTTGAACGTACAGACGGGGATATGGACATCACAAGAACGAACATTCATTGTGTCAGTTTATTGGAAAATGAAGTTGTATAAACAGAGGGGCCAGCATTGTAGGAGTGTCACGATCTCCAACCCTCTGAATCCGGGGTAGATTCAGCAACCCATGCTTGTCGACCCGTGAAGATCCGGGGTAGAATAGGTCTTCAACAACCCATGCTTGCCACAAAAGGCGACTATGCTTGTCGTAAGAGGCGACTAACGGGATCGGGTGGTCAGGCTCGCTGACTTGGTTGACACATGTCATCGGTTCCCAGTTGCGCAGATCTATGCTCATGCTGTTGATCACTGGCTTGTCTGGTCCAGACTCGATTATTTACAGACCGCCGCCATATACCTAGGAATATTGCTGAGTGCGGCGTAAAACTAAACTCACTCACTCACTCCAACGCTCTGATGCATGGGAAAGTTTAGTTGTAATTTAAAACTGAATGTATTGATGTTGGAATCTAAATAGTTATACACGAATAGTATAATTCGAATATACGACCATGTCGTTACTGTAGCCGTATGAAAGTAGAACTGGTCGTTATATAGCTCCAACGTGGAAGGGACATACAGGAGCACATAAATCACCGCCAGTGCTTCGACAAATCGGTGACAACTTAGGCTTGCTCATAATCCGCTGTCAAGTCGCCGATAACCAACATTCCCTTCGCTGCCTTCCTTTGATGTTACTTTGCATGTTTAACAAGTTCACTAAATTATCTGGACTGCGCTGATCTAAGGTGCAACAATGACGTCCGTCATCTCCGATAGCTTGTGATGTTGAGATTTAACGTAAGGCAGAGGCATTTAAGGAGATAACGGAGCAATAAAATGTTTCTTCAGCGAAACTGCGTTTTTAAAATATGCTTGATTGGTTCGGCTGAAGCAACATAAACACCAAGCCCTCCTCGTATCACCATGTACTAAAGTCGTAATCACGACAAAATCAGTTTACTACATGTTTTCTGTATCAATCATTTGCTGTCACTAAGCACTTAGCTAGAACCGCCGTGCTGGGGCGTGTTATATGTAATGCAAAAAGCTTACGTCTCCCCTCGAAACAGAACATTACAAACCGGATGGTCCAAATGAATCCCGAGGCATCTCTGGGCTTAACGAATCAAAATCTATCACCACCTTACCTCGATTTATTTTTATGGCCTGGGCGGGGATTGGAGCATGAAATTTCACATAACAGACACTCTGCAGGACTTTGCTTAATGAAAGCCTAATACAGCAGGCATCTAACAAGGCGTGTATTTACATGGCTTTACTAAACCGACAAGACACATAGCATGTTTTATATGTCCCCGCACAAATATAAACAGATCATTACCTTCGCTTGAACGTTCGTTTCGGGAAACTTCTGAAAAATCAAGTGAAAAATCTTCAAAGTTTAAGGTTTATCTCTAAAGGGTACATCTGCTTCCTATTGCACCTACTGAAGATTGTATCATCGTCCGTTCTATAAAGCCCGATTAAACCACTCACTAAGCTCCACGCCAAGGATTTAAATGTAAAGATGCCCCCCACGAGCCAAACTGATAAAACTGGCAGTAGACACCCCGTACGAGTGAGTGAGTGAATGAGTGAGTGAGTGGTATGCCTGCCATATCACAGAGGCGGAGATGTTTACAGTTTGCATCAAGATTTCAAATAACACACGCTTGAAGACTTGTCTCTCTATATTTAAGCACCCCTAGATGTAATGTACTAAGCAGCAATTAGCTGTAAAGTGAACCTTTTCACAATTTGACTAAACTGAATTTGATCATTCAGGAGGTAGTAAGCCTTGGCCACACACCGCGATACAACCGACACTCAACTCCGATTTAGATCTTATCCATTACATATGTAGAAGGTTTTCCATTTACCCGAAGCCATGCCGTTTGTGAACAGCACTTGGTCCATTACTAGCTATATAGGCAGTAAAGATGTGGAACGGTAGACGTGAAATACAAACTTTAGCGAACAACCACTTTTTACAGCTCTTGCTAACATTGCCTGTAGATCCAGGCACACGTGAACCAAACACAATAACTACTTTATACAAGCTTCACTTACTATAAGGCCGTGTGTATTGGATGGCAGCAACCAGACCACGCCTACCACGGAATAGTTAGTGTGTGAGATGTACACTTGAGTTAGCACAGGCTAACGGTGACGTATCACAGCGTCGCTTAATGCCGCTACATGGCGCGACTTCTGTGATATCACAGTAACACATTCCTCTAAATTTCGTTTATGGTTATGGAAAATGTTTCCAGAATAGGTTCAGGATATATTTGTGTTAAATGATGAAATGATATTAGAATATCTCTGTGAATGGGACTGTATTAAGTTCACCTTGAGTGTTTTCTCTTGTACAGAACCCGGACCCAAATAGTTGCAGGAACAACGTACACTGCTGGGGGCTGGTGTGTGGACGAGAGACGATGGCCGTCAGGGAACACTGGCTAGTGGTACCAGATCATCCACGACCCTTTAACAACTATCACACGGGAGCCATATCCACCACACCCACACACACCAGGGGGTCTTTATTCCACTGTCGACCGTCCCGGGCTCCACAGACATGGGCCGTCCATCTGACAACTATAGAAAGCAGAGAAGCAGTAAGTCAATATGTAAAGTCAACACAATTACTGACATTTGAACACAAGTATTTTCTCAGCAAATATCCAATATAAATTGGATTGAAATCTTCCGTAGATAAATGAAAATAGACAAATAATGGCCTAAATGGAGCGAGGCAGAGTAATCTCTTTAAAAACCTTCCGTCGGTGATTTGTTTTCATTCCGATTATTGGAGCACATCACAGAAGATGAGAACAAAGCAGGGACTGCTTCAATATGAATAACATCGATAGGTAAACGGAATATGTCTCTGTGGTCCGTGGAAGGTTCCTGTCATTGCCAATGTAGCCTGGACAACTATAGTTCATGTAGACAAGGTACCTTATACAGATACAGAGGACATAAGGGAACGTCACTCAGATGTTACCCACTCATTCACTCAATAAAAGTACCCACTGTACACAACGATAACAGTGAAGCCTACATACACCTTGTGTAAAGCATATTCACATGATCACCAATATTACACAACGATAACAGTGAAGCCTACATACACCTTGTGTAAAGCATATTCACATGATCACCAATATTACACAACGATAACAGTGAAGCCAACATACACCTTGTGTAAAACATATTCACATGATCACCAATATTACACAACGATAACAGTGAAGCCAACATACACCTTGTGTAAAGCATATTCACATGATCACCACTATTACACAACGATAACAGTGAAGCCAACATACACCTTGTGTAAAGCATATTCACATGATCACCAATATTACACAACGATAACAGTGAAGCCAACATACACCTTGTGTAAAGCATATTCACATGATCAGCAACTATTACACAACGATAACAGTGAAGCCAACATACACCTTGTGTAAAGCATATTCACATGATCACCAATATTACACAACGATAACAGTGAAGCCAACATACACCTTGTGTAAAGCATATTCACATGATCACCAATATTACACAACGATAACAGTGAAGCCAACATACACCTTGTGTAAAGCATATTCACATGATCACCAATATTACACAACGATAACAGTGAAGCCAACATACACCTTGTGTAAAGCATATTCACATGATCACCAATATTACACAACGATAACAGTGAAGCCAACATACACTTGTGTAAAAGCATATTTGATCACCAATATTACACAACGATAACAGTGAAGCCAACATACACCTTGTGTAAAGCATATTCACATGATCACCAATATTACACAACGATAACAGTGAAGCCAACATACACCTTGTGTAAAGCATATTCACATGATCACCAATATTACACAACGATAACAGTGAAGCCAACATACACCTTGTGTAAAGCATATTCACATGATCACCAATATTACACAACGATAACAGTGAAGCCAACATACACCTTGTGTAAAGCATATTCACATGATCACCAATATTACACAACGATAACAGTGAAGCCAACATACACCTTGTGTAAAGCATATTCACATGATCACCAATATTACACAACGATAACAGTGAAGCCTACATACACCTTGTGTAAAGCATATTCACATGATCACCAATATTACACAACGATAACAGTGAAGCCAACATACACCTTGTGTAAAGCATATTCACATGATCACCAATATTACACAACGATAACAGTGAAGCCAACATACACCTTGTGTAAAGCATATTCACATGATCACCACCGATAACGATAACAGTGAAGCCAACATACACCTTGTGTAAAGCATATTCACATGATCACCAATATTACAACAACGATAACAATTGAAGCCAACATACACCTTGTGTAAAAACATATTCACATGATCACCAATATTACACAACGATAACAGTGAAGCCAACATACACCTTGTGTAAAGCATATTCACATGATCACCAATATTACACGACGATAACAGTGAAGCCAACATACACCTTGTGTAAAGCATATTCACATGATCACCAATATTACACAACGATAACAGTGAAGCCAACATACACCTTGTGTAAAGCATATTCACATGATCACCAATATTACACAACGATAACAGTGAAGCCAACATACACCTTGTGTAAAGCATATTCACATGATCACCACTATTACACAACGATAACAGTGAAGCCAACATACACCTTGTGTAAAGCATATTCACATGATCACCAATATTACACAACGATAACAGTGAAGCCAACATACACCTTGTGTAAAGCATATTCACATGATCACCAATATTACACAACGATAACAGTGAAGCCAACATACACCTTGTGTAAAGCATATTCACATGATCACCAATATTACACAACGATAACAGTGAAGCCAACATACACCTTGTGTAAAGCATATTCACATGATCACCACTATTACACAACGATAACAGTGAAGCCAACATACACCTTGTGTAAAGCATATTCACATGATCACCAATATTACACAACGATAACAGTGAAGCCAACATACACCTTGTGTAAAGCATATTCACATGATCACCAATATTACACAACGATAACAGTGAAGCCAACATACACCTTGTGTAAAGCATATTCACATGATCACCAATATTACACAACGATAACAGTGAAGCCAACATACACCTTGTGTAAAGCATATTCACATGATCACCAATATTACACAACGATAACAGTGAAGCCAACATACACCTTGTGTAAAGCATATTCACATGATCACCAATATTACACAACCTATTCGTCAGTCAAAGGAGGGAACAATTATATTTCAACTACGAGACTGTTGTCGCTGGAGGCATATCGTATGGAATTATACACAACATTACAACGACGATAATCTCCGACCGCCTTTACATCAGAAATAAATCTGATATGAGACAAGGCAGTGTATATATTCTAGTGTCTCTGTTCGTCTTTCAATTATACAGATTAGATGCACGGTCCGATCATTGTTTGATACGTAAGTCGAGCTACATGGGCTTCTAAATGTCACAGGATCAAAAGGTTCTTACCAAACATGGAGTAACTAAAACCTAGCCACTCTGCAGAAAGATATTTACAACAGTTCCATTCTCATGTTTTCTCGTTACATTTCTAAAATGAAATTACAAAAACACCCTATTAAATTTGGGATATGTTTTTATGTAGGTTCAATAACATGAGATAGTGCGATACTTAATAATGACAAATGACAAACAAAGGACATTTCTGCTTTATTGCTTGAAAATCGACTTATGAAATGACATCCTACTTAAAACGACAGAGCCATCTAAACTTGATATCAGCATCGAAAGGAATAGATGAACTGTTAAAACTACATCATGGTTTATTGTTTGGTCGAGGGTGATGCCGCTCTGTGAATAAGCTGCTTTTGAAGCAGTGCAAATATGGGATTCGAACATCGGGAGTACGAATTCCCTCTGAAGATAACATGTCGACCCTGAAGATGATCATGTTGACCGTGAAGATGACATGTCGACCGTGAAAATGACATGTAGACCGTAAAGATGACATGTCGACCCTGAAGATGACATATTGACCGTGAAGATGACATGTCGACCGTGAAGATGACATGTCGACCCTGAAGATGACATGTCGACCCTGAAGATGACATGTCGACCCTGAAGATGACATATTGACCGTGAAGATGACATGTCGACCGTGAAGATGACATGTCGACCGTGAAGATGACATGTCGACCCTGACGACGACATGTCGACCCTGAAGATGACATGTCGACCCTGAAGATGACATGTCGACCCTGAAGATGACATATTGACCCTGAAGATGACATGTCGACCGTGAAGATTACATGTCTACCCTGAAGACGACATGTCGACCGAAGATGAGATGACGTGACATGTCGACCGTGAAGATGACATGTCGACCCTGAAGATGACATGTCGACCCTGAAGATGACATATTGACCCTGAAGATGACATATTGACCCTGAAGATGACATGTCGACCGTGAAGATGACATGTCGACCCTGAAGACGACATGTCGACCCTGAAGGTGACATATTGACCCTGAAGATGACATGTCGACCCTGAAGATGACATGTCGACCGTGAAGATGACATGTCGACCCTGAAGATGACATATTGACCCTGAAGATGACATGTCGACCCTGAAGATGACATGTCGACCCTGAAGATGACATGTCGACCCTGAAGATGACATATTGACCCTGAAGATGACATATTGACCCTGAAGATGACATGTCGACCGTGAAGATGACATGTCGACCCTGAAGATGACATGTCGACCCTGAAGATTACATGTCGACCCTGAAGATGACGTATTGACCCTGAAGATGACATGCCGACCGTGAAGATGACATGTCGACCGTGAAGATGACATGTCGACCGTGAAGATGACATGTCGACCCTGAAGATGACATGTCGACCCTGAAGATGACATGTCGACCCTGAAGATGACATATTGACCCTGAGGATGACATGTCGACCCTGAAGATGACATGTCGACCGTGAAGATGACATGTCGACCCTGAAGATGACATGTCGACCCTGAAGATGACATATTGACCCTGAAGATGACATGTCGACCCTGAAGATGACATGTCGACCGTGAAGATGACATGTCGACCCTGAAGATGACATGTCGACCCTGAAGATGACATGTCGACCGTGAAGATGACATGTCGACCCTGAAGATGACATGTCGACCCAGAAGATGACATATTGACCCTGAAGATGACATGTCGACCCTGAAGATGACATGTCGACCGTGAAGATGACATGTCGACCCTGAAGATGACATATTGACCGTGAAGATGACATGTCGACCCTGAAGATGACATGTCGACCCTGAAGATGACATGTCGACCCTGAAGATGACATGTCGACCCTGAAGATGACATATTGACCCTGAAGACGACATGTCGACCCTGAAGATGACATGTCGAACCTGAAGACGACATGTCGACCCTGAAGATGACATGTCGACCGTGAAGATGACATGTCGACCCTGAAGATGACATGTCGACCCTGAAGATGACATATTGACCCTGAAGATGACATATGGACCCTGAAGATGACATGTCGACCGTGAAGATGACATGTCGACCGTGAAGATGACATGTCGACCGTGAAGATGACATGTCGACCCTGAAGATGACATATTGACCCTGAAGATGACATGTCGACCCTGAAGATGACATGTCGACCGTGAAGATGACATGTCGACCCTGAAGATGACATATTGACCCTGAAGATGACATGTCGACCCTGAAGATGACATGTCGACCCTGAAGATGACATGTCGACCCTGAAGATTACATGTCGACCCTGAAGATTACATGTCGACCCTGAAGATTACATGTCGACCCTGAAGATGACATGTTGCCTCTGAAGATGACATGTCAACACTGACGGTGACATATGTCGACAGTTAATGGATATTAGCGCGTTGTACAAAAATGAAATATCAATCCCTTCACTTTATTGCTACGAAGGGTTATATCGACATTGTGCCCTCGGTTTGTTCAATCCGTGACAGCTCTCAGACCATGCTGATGTAAGCAGGTGTCCATAAAACCACGAGCCGTGCACATAGAATACATCCTGTACAATACAACTCGCACAGCGTCAGGCTAATGGAAACACTGTGTTGATACATGAGGTCGACTTTAATGGCTGGAGGGCCTGCGAGGTCGACAAGAGTTGTCGTTCTTTCTTTGACGTTTAAACGTCAATAACTCACGCCAGATGAGAATTTTATTGGTCACTTGTGAAAGTCTGTCAACAGCTAAACTCGACTGTCTATAGACTTTATTGATCTACTGCGAAATATTGCTCTTGTGAGAGAACCTTTATTGGAACAGCACCGGTCGGAGTTCAAAAGACCAAAATTTGTTTTTATTCCCACCGACAATCTTAACACAGGGCTTAATGAAATGAAATCAACGCCTTAACGTTTTCATTTGAACATAAATCACTTCTGGTGTTAGTCTTAACAAGAGAGATTTAACACAAAATTCTCCTGTCCCATTTTACAGCTGTTCCGGGGCTAAAGTAAATTGCTCAAGTGACTCGTTGAGGACTACGTGTGATTGGTTGAAAGTGCTTGCTACATGCAGCAGTCAATAACTATCCCTCTGACCGGTGTAAATCTGCTATTGGTTCATTGTGAGAGGGGAAGTTACAGATGACACAAGGGAAGTTACAGACACAACGTGTATGAATGTTTAATTTACACGAGTAGAGCCAGATAGTGGATTCAATTTGAAATGGCACCACAAGTGAGACATAGTACTACCAGCGGGCTGAAGCAGCTTACACACAGTTTATAGATTTAGATTGTAATGGAAATCGTAAAATACCCTCTTTGGGCTAATGTATTATTCCATTCGACGTCGGATCTCATGACTTGCCTCTATATCGCGGTGATTCAGTATGAAAGAAAACAAATTTAACGTATTCTTTTAGTTTGTTTTGTTATCTTCATTTCGGTTGAGCATTATTCACGATCTACAGACAGTACGTTTTGACTTAAAATATTGTTCTTTCTAATCTTAAAATTTTGGAGACAATGCCAAAAAAATATACAAATGTCACACACAATAAAGCTTACTGTCTTGTCATCAGGGTTTAAAGCCGAGTCTATCAACAAAAAGGCTTTAAACTGCGCATCCTGGGAACATAAAATATTTACACGAATCCATTCGCTGTGTGGCAATTCAAGTTTCACAAGCTACAGTTGCAATCGAGACGCCGTTAACAAATCAATCACTCATGCAATTAAATTATCAAGGTCTATAAACGACCGGCGCGAAACAGGCTGCACCCATATAACGGTAGAAGGTTTCCCAAGCCTGGAGTTTTCCGAGCGTCCAAAGGAACAAATAATTGCGATCGAGGTTGTGCCTCTCCCCATTGATAAGCTGTTAGAGTATTGCACGCTCCAACGTCGAAGACGGCTCTTCAGCTGCATGGTGAGCTTCATGGGGACACGACGACTACAACAGCCAGCGAACACAGGACCCATCGATTGCTGCAGCACAAAACGCTGCTACCCCCGTTATTGTTCTGTAACATGTTCAAACAAATCCTGATTACCACACGAGTTATATGGATAAATAAGAGATGCCCAACCCCATGCTACAATCACTGCGACAACAACATCACGGATAAAGCAATTAAGCATCAATTGTTTGTTTATTATCCTTCTCATGGTATCAATA
This sequence comes from Haliotis rubra, assembly GCF_003918875.1. Taxonomy (NCBI): domain Eukaryota; kingdom Metazoa; phylum Mollusca; class Gastropoda; order Lepetellida; family Haliotidae; genus Haliotis; species Haliotis rubra. The sequence goes on from NW_025767004.1 coordinate 930,288, forward strand.
AATTGCACCTCATCATGCCAGGGTCATGTATTGACTGTGCAGGGTGAGGAAAAGTCCCGTAAACAGTTTAACTCGTTTATGAGCCCGGCATCATGATTATCCATTAGGCAGGTGTTACAGCGGGGCGCAGGAGCTTCTCGTCTCACTCGTAGCGGGTTCGCTTAACACTGGTAATGGCTGCATTGATAGAGATACCGACTATGAATACTTAATTATTGTTAGCCTTCAATGTAATTATATCTCTGAAAGGTTGTGCGTGCACTACAACCTGATGGATTGCTGTGGATATAATTTAATGTTCTTTGATTATTAAAGAGAAAGAGCAGAACTTCTACCAATGTCATCAGTGAAATATTTTCTCAAAACGATCTGTTTGACGTTCATGACAACAGTTTGACCACAATGGTGGAGGTTACGTAACTGTTTCCCCTACACAATTAACGGTCTAGGCAGTTGTACTGAAACATCGATCACTGAACATGAAGGCTATGCATGCTAACAAGACAATAGCTTCCAGCAGTTGTATTACATTGATATAGCGTGTACGGTCTCAGCAATATCCAGATGCTGGTGTGTAAAGGTGGGCTATCGTGTTGACTGGGTTGATGAATTGCGAGTAGTGCATTTATGATAGTCTAAATTTGAATTGCCTTTGCATGTGTGTATGACCTTTCCACGACCAGCTGGTATTATCACTATAACACTCACCTAAACTCATTCAAACACATACTTACGATCGTGTAGATGGTATGAAGGGCAATGCTTTTTAAACTGATGTTTGGTGAACATTGAAATGTTGCTTACATGTAATGACCGAACTCCACCAGTCAGGCGGAGTTCATTACGTTTAGATAACACCGAGGGTTGTCATGGGGTTAACCCTGGATCGGAGTACTAAACCAGTGAGTCACGGTTACTAATTTACACAACCATGGCCAACAAGGGGATGTCGTGTAAATCACATAGCCCCCACAGTACCTCTGTGCTGGTAGCTGTGATGCGGACCAGTGAAACCAGTGAATCACGGCAACTAATTTACACAACCATGGCCAACAAGGGGATGTCGTGTAAATCACATAGCCCCACACTATCTCTGTGCTGGTAGCTGTGATGCGGACCAGGACTCAAGGCTGACTTCACCTACAATGGGCTGACGGTTTGTGAAGTGACGCCAAACTAGGTGTGCGTGCTGTTGCCTTGTTGGTTGAACATGGCCAAGTTCGTAATATCTAATGACAGATTGTTATTGATAATACAACGTATCATCCTATATTTACTTCGATCACACAAGGCGTTTGTATAGTTTAGAAAATTAAAAGACGTATGGTTTTGTTTTTACAAAATAAACATGTTTGTAAACTTTTAAGTTTATAGCTGTCAGCTGACGAACGCTGGGCGGACTTCCAGCTTATCAGAGACATGAAGGGATCTGGTTGAGATACATCAACTATATATGTAGTACATACAATCGCCCTAAATAGGAATAACTAGACCTCACTTCCTTTCAATTCCTTTGGACATGGCTATTTCTAACCCTGCGCAAGCATCATTAACTCTGGGAGAACTTCCGGTGAATTGCAACATCGTGTTACTTCCAAGTATACGTCTTTCATCACAAGTATGCTTCACATTGCAGGACAAGTATACACCACACGGCCTCACCAGGTGTGTTGCCACTACACAGTCTCTTCATCGTACAGTTTTGAACTGAGTAGAGGAGCTGAAGTCTTCATTGAATAATAACGGCATTTCCAGATGGGGATGTAAGACTTCTGCTTGTGAAGGAGCTACTTAACACTGATACTGAAACAAATCTCATGACAACTGAATAGTAATAATATATACTTCGAAAGTTGTTTGCATTTCATTTGGAACAGCTAATTTGGATATGTTTTATTCTCAAAACAGTTTTTTTAAGAATCAGTTAAAGGTTACAAGTATCACAGAATACAATTTACTAAAACGCCCACTGTAGGAGCGGTAACAAGTAGTGTATACAATCTTACAGCGGAGAGCTGTTAGTCTGTTGTCTCACATTATACATCTGAGCAGTTTACACACTGACTGTTACCAGCATCAAGACAGGAACTTTTAGTCTTCACATACATTGTAAACCTATGATAAATATTAAGACGGGCTGTTTTTAAAGAACACCCCCATTTTAATCATCAAACAAATTGTGTCCATATGTTCGAGCTGGCACTGTTTACAATATATTGAGTGCTGACACTTGTGTGACCATTCAGTATTTAGTTTGAACCCTCGGCATCATGTATGAATCAGTGAAAACATTAGAATAAATTATAACCTTACTATTATGTCATCTGAAAAGGGTTGGATAGTCTCCAAAACAAGCTCTTTCAGTAAACATCATGGTGTGTGTGTGTGCGTGTGTGTGTGTGTGCGTGTGCGTGTCACTTTAACCAGCGATTGTAGTTTCAAGTTGCATTTTTATGCTCTTTAATATCTACGTTTGATTCTAGAGGACCTCTGCCTATCTCAAACACAAAATGTTTCTTGCATATTTTGTTTCCTGAAGTTTGCGATGCATTTATTGCAGACGTTGCAATTGCGTTCCCTTTGGGGTACCAAGATAAAGAGTCAAACAAAATGGGGATCGTGAGGCTGGAAAATGGCAAAAGCAACTTGCTTGATGCTGACAGATAATATGTAGAAAAATAAAACATAAAAACACCTGCATTTGTGTAATTTTCTAGGTGAGGCCGACTACTTTTGGGACGCCCACATTTTAATCTGAACAATTTACATATTGTCAGTGTGACAAGAGTATCTGATGCCCACAATGGGTGAGAGGGGTATTACTGCCACATTGCACTGACATAATTCACTTGTGTCCGTTGTATAGGGATGGCAAAATACATGCATTACGTCTTTGTGTTACATCTTAACTTAAATACTTGTACACATCATGTAAACTGCTGCTATTATTATATTGGTTGTTTTAGTAATAACCTCTACTATTGCCACTTAGCTCTACATCAGTAATCCCTTTGAGAATAACGAACAATGGAAAACAGGTGCCCATTACAATTGTGTTTGACTGTGGCTTATTCACCCCTGACACATCGATGTTAGGAACATAACTTTGTTGTTATAATCTACTAAGGCCATGCTGCATGTCAGCTAAGTACGAATTGGCTAGACATGAGGACTGCTTTAAACCAATACGATATTCATACTAGAGATTGTAGGAAAAATAGAATCAGGAAAGAAAGAATCAGGAAAAAAAAGAATCAGGAAAAAAAGAAACGGAAAAAAAGAATCAGGAAAAAAAGAATCAGCTTATAAAAAAGCTTACAGTCAGAATATTGTTAAGGGATTAACTGGCTTCCAATCTTGTATAATTGGTATATGGTTACATTAGTTTTGCTGGTGGTACCAATAGATCTATATAAGAGTAAAGCATGTCAGTTTGAGGTAAGACATTATGGAGGTGATAGAGAGCAACAAGGGTAGCAAGAAGCTTGCTGGAATGGGTACATGTACACCAGAAACTGTACAAGAAAGAACAAGGTCTGGTGGAAGTGCTCAAAGAAGTCTAGTCAACTGATTCTTTTTTTCCTGTTTCTTTGTTTCGTAGCAAAATTTGATTCTTTATTTCCGATTCTTTTTTTCCTGATGCTTTTTTCCGATTACCACATGTTACATGAGTAACTTTCCCAGTTAAGTCTCAAACACAGAAATATCACCCCCTAGGCATTGTTAACAGAGGTGAACTTTTGTCAAGTCAACTATAGCGATCTGAAACCCATAACGAAACATTTCAATTATTGTGGCTTCGAGTAACTATATCCAGTTGCGTCACTGAGTCATATATCTTCACTGGTGTGTTTTTGAACACATGTACTTTGCAGCTGCAGACTTTGTTTTCCTGTATTCATATTTCAGGAGTTGTGGTCCCTGACCACTGGCGCCGGTCTGTACCTGGGCGACCTCCGGGCTGTTCTCCATTGTTTCCTTGCTGTTACGGCGTCTCCGGTTTCACAATGAAATCTTCAACTCCTTTGAGGATAGTAACACTGACTGACGGAGCGATACCATTGCTCTGAAACAACAACTTGGCATTTACAGTGATTTGTAGATTAAAATCATTGAAGCCTTTTGTGTATAATCCAAACAGAATGGAAGTGACAGGCATCATTTAATCAGCATCCAGTTTCCGAAATGCAGTATTCATCATGACGACACAAACAGTTTATGTTTTTCAAGATGAACGTGGCCAGTGTTGATAAGCATTAAGTGTATGTGTAGTTTCCAGCGTAACACTAGGAACGTCAGTCTACAGCCGTGACTGGCTATGCCAGGGCTTCTAATGCATGGTAACACGGGAAACCATGACAGACAGTGGGTATCTTCTCATCAGATCGCGCATAAATGTTGTTTTGCTTTGATTTGTTCCACGTTGAAATCTAGTTTTCCCCTTTGATGTTGTGCCCTGATTGAATATCAATGGTGTGTTTTGTATAAGAGGGACAACGCTACTCGCTCATGCTTCTCGAAGGCCTCTTTCAGAATACCTTTACTTGCTGCTTGGAATATATCGTTCACCCAAATGTTCAGCACCCCAGTAGTTCTTAGAAGACGATTTATCAACTGGGCTGAATGTGGGAGTTTTGTGATTGTACTTACAGGCACGATATGGAAGTGTAAGGAATCTGACTAATAGACACCGAACCAAAGTAATTCGTTCTCCACGCTTTCATTACCACGGACGTGTGAAGTATTCTGTGGAAAGTAGCGCCAATGTTTCACCATATTTTCATATCATTCTGCCAAGATGGAATGAAAAGTAGACCATCTTTGATTAATACTGAGTGTAGCAATCATGTGTATTTTTCTCAGTCTTTTGACAGGATTATTAGGAATTATGGCATCTCACTGCAGCAGGGATCTGTTTTACGAAATAGCCAAGTCTGCCGTCTACTCTGTGATAATGTGCTATGACAGATTGTATAATAAGGCATCAGTTACGCTCCAGTCACTGCACGGCTGGACTGGGAGACGCAGGTACACTGGGGGAACAGTTGCTGATGGGGAACGGCCACTTTTGATTGATTATCCATTTCGGGACCCTCCCCAACCCCTCCCATGTTAGATGATATAAAGAATGTCTGACTTCCGTCAGGAATTATAAATGGAACACATTGACTCTGTAAGGATACAAGGTTATGTAATAATAGCGATCCATCATCTACATGTGTTTGTATGTCATCAACATGTCTACTTGTCATATCAAGTTGTTATTTAAAGCCGGGGTTCTGTCGTTATGAGTGATTCTAAGTGTCTTAGGTGTCGTGGTGTGTTTTAGAGCTATACTGTAGCATGTCATGGTGTGTCTTGGGACAATACTGTAGCATGTCATGGTGTGTCTTAGGGCAATACTATAGCATGTAATGGTGTATCTTGGGACAATACTATAGCATGTCATGGTGTGTCTTAGGGACAGCGATATGGTGTGTCTTAGGGCAATACTATAGCATGTCATGGTGTGTCAGACAGCGATAAGGTACAGCATGTCACGGTGTGTCAGACAGCGATAAGGTACAGCATGTTACGGTGTGTCAGACAGCGATAAGGCAGCGATAAGTGTACAGCGATGTTACAGCATGTTACGGTGTGTCAGACAGCGATAAGGTACAGCATGTTACGGTGTGTCAGACAGCGATAAGGTACAGCATGTCATGATGTGTCAGACAGCGATAAGGTACAGCATGTTACGGTGTGTCAGATAGCGATAAGGTACAGCATGTTACGGTGTGTCAGACAACGATAAGGTACAGCATGTCATGGTGTGTCAGACAGCGATAAGGTACAGCATGTCATGGTGTGTCAGACAGCGATAAGGTACAGCATGTTACGGTGTGTCAGACAGCGATAAGGTACAGCATGTTACGGTGTGTCAGACAGCGATAAGGTACAGCATGTCATGGTGTGTCAGACAGCGATAAGGTACAGCATGTTACGGTGTGTCAGACAGCGATAAGGTACAGCATGTTACGGTGTGTCAGACAGCGATAAGGTACAGCATGTTACGGTGTGTCAGACAGCGATAAGGTACAGCATGTCATGACGGTGTGTCAGACAGCGATAAGGTACAGCATGTTACGGTGTGTCAGACAGCGATAAGGTGCAGCATGTTACGGTGTGTCAGACAGCGATAAGGTACAGCATGTCATGGTGTGTCAGACAGCGATAAGGTGGTACAGCATGTTACGGTGTGTCAGATAGCGATAAGGTACAGCATGTCATGGTGTGTCAGACAGCGATAAGGTACAGCATGCATACGGTGTGTCAGACAGCGATAAGGTACAGCATGTTACGGTGTGTCAGACAGCGATAAGGTGCAGCAAGTTACGGTGTGTCAGATAGCGATAAGGTACAGCATGTCATGGTGTGTCAGACAGCGATAAGGTACAGCATGTTACGGTGTGTCAGACAGCGATAAGGTACAGCATGTAACGGTGTGTCAGACAGCGATAAGGTACAGCATGTCATGGTGTGTCAGACAGCGATAAGGTACAGCATGTTACGGTGTGTCAGACAGCGATAAGGTACAGCATGTCATGATGTGTCAGACAGCGATATGGTGCAGCATGTTACGGTGTGTCAGACAACGATAAGGTACAGCATGTCATGATGTGTCAGACAGCGATAAGGTACAGCATGTTACGGTGTGTCAGATAGCGATAAGGTACAGCATGTCACGGTGTGTCAGACAGCGATAAGGTACAGCATGTTACGGTGTGTCAGACAGCGATAAGGTACAGCATGTTACGGTGTGTCAGACAACGATAAGGTACAGCATGTCATGGTGTGTCAGACAGCGATAAGGTACAGCATGTTACGGTGTGTCAGACAGCGATAAGGTACAGCATGTCATGGTGTGTCAGACAGCGATAAGGTGCAGCATGTTACGGTGTGTCAGACAGCGATAAGGTACAGCATGTTACGGTGTGTCAGACAGCGATAAGGTACAGCATGTCACGGTGTGTCAGACAGCGATAAGGTACAGCATGTTACGGTGTGTCAGATAGCGATAAGGTACAGCATGTTACGGTGTGTCAGACAAGCGATAAGGTACAGCATGTTACGGTGTGTCAGACAGCGATAAGGTACAGCATGTCATGGTGTGTCAGACAGCGATAAGGTACAGCATGTTACGGTGTGTCAGACAGCGATAAGGTACAGCATGTTACGGTGTGTCAGACAGCGATAAGGTACAGCATGTCATGGTATGTCAGACAGGCGATAAGGTACAGCATAAGGTACAGCATGTTACGGTGTGTCAGACAGCGATAAGGTACAGCATGTTACGTGGTGTGTCAGACAGCGATAAGGTACAGCATGTTACGGTGTGTCAGACAGCGATAAGGTACAGCATGTCATGATGTGTCAGACAGCGATAAGGTACAGCATGTTACGGTGTGTCAGACAGCGATATGGTGCAGCATGTTACGGTGTGTCAGACAGCGATAAGGTACAGCATGTCATGGTGTGTCAGACAGCGATAAGGTACAGCATGTTACGGTGTGTCAGACAGCGATAAGGTACAGCATGTAACGGTGTGTCAGACAGCGAAAAGGTACAGCATGTCATGGTGTGTCAGACAGCGATAAGGTACAGCATGTCACGGTGTGTCAGACAGCGATAAGGTACAGCATGTCACGGTGTGTCAGACAGCGATATGGTACAGCATGTTACGGTGTGTCAGACAGCGATAAGGTACAGCATCAGACACGGTGTGTCAGACAGCGATAAGGGCAGCATGTCACGGTGTGTGTCAGACAGCGATAAGGTACAGCATGTCACGGTGTGTCAGACAACGCGATAAGGTACAGCATGTCATGATGTGTCAGACAGCGATAAGGTACAGCAAGTTACGGTGTGTCAGATAGCGATAAGGTACAGCATGTCATGGTGTGTCAGACAGCGATAAGGTACAGCAGGTTGTGTCGACATGGCGATAAGGTACAGCATGTTACGGTGTGTCAGACAGCGATAAGGTACAGCATGTTACGGTGTGTCAGACAGCGATAAGGTACAGCATGTTATGGTGTGTCAGACAGCGATAAGGTACAGCATGTTACGGTGTGTCAGACAGCGATAAGGTACAGCATGTCATGGTGTGTCAGACAGCGATATGGTACAGCATGTTACGGTGTGTCAGACAGCGATAAGGTACAGCATGTTACGGTGTGTCAGACAGCGATAAGGTACAGCATGTCATGGTGTGTCAGACAGCGATAAGGTACAGATAAGTTACGGTGTGTCAGACAGCGATAAGGTACAGCATGTTACGGTGTGTCAGACAGCGATAAGGTACAGCATGTTACGGTGTGTCAGACAGCGATAAGGTACAGCATGTCATGGTGTGTCAGACAGCGATAAGGTACAGCATGTTACGGTGTGTCAGACAGCGATAAGGTACAGCATGTTACGGTGTGTCAGACAGCGATAAGGTACAGCATGTTACGGTGTGTCAGACAGCGATAAGGTACAGCATGTTATGTGTGTGTCAGACAGCGATAAGGTACAGCATGTTACGGTGTGTCAGACAGCGATAAGGTACAGCATGTTACGGTGTGTCAGACAGCGATAAGGTACAGCATGTTACGGTGTGTCAGACAGCGATAAGGTACAGCATGTTACGGTGTGTCAGACAGCGATAAGGTACAGCATGTCACGGTGTGTCAGACAGCGATAAGGTACAGCATGTTACGGTGTGTCAGACAGCGATAAGGTACAGCATGTTACGGTGTGTCAGACAGCGATAAGGTACAGCATGTAACGGTGTGTCAGACAGCGATAAGGTACAGCGATAATACAGCATGTTACGGTGTGTCATAAGGTACAGCGATAAGGTCAGACAGCATGTACAGCATGTACGGTGTGTCAGACAGCGATAAGGTACAGCATGTTACGGTGTGTCAGACAGCGATAAGGTACAGCATGTCACGGTGTGTCAGACAGCGATAAGGTACATCATGTTACGGTGTGTCAGACAGCGATAAGGTACAGCATGTCACGGTGTGTCAGACAGCGATAAGGTACAGCATGTTACGGTGTGTCAGACAGCGATAAGGTACAGCATGTTACGGTACCTCGGACACAGATATGGTGCAGCATGTGGACGTTACGCTTCGTCATTTACGCTCGGTACACAATATAAACACAGCACTGTGTCCAGGACGGTGCGGTGCTGATCATTCCTGATGTCAACACTGTATGATGGCAATTCATGAAGAAACACATGCCTATGACACAGTCGGAATCGCTCAATGGACTCCGCTGTAATGGAAAACACGCACAGCGTTTTGCAGCATTTATTAACTGCAGATTTTTCCATATTTCACATCCTGACGCCAAACTACTGTCAAATGGGTAAAGGTGACACATTGACGTCCTCCATGACAGCACTGCGCCATAGTGACCTTCTGATGTATGCACGTGTAAACACCATACGGTGTCCAATAACCAGATGTAACCTGTACAGCAATCGTAGAAGAAAACATCCCACCAAGTATCAGGAAGATATTTGGTGTCCCTTTTCAAACCAGCACTGAGCCCCGACTCATGTTCCAGTAAAATCACTATGAAATATAGTAAAGTGAAGAAATTATAGTCTGAACTGTTTTTAATGTTGCCATGTTCCAGGTGACATTTTGCAGTAAGTCCAAATGTTCTCACTGTATTCTCACAACTGAAAGGTCTTATCTGATCAGAAGCCCATTTCTGGTGTTCCCCGCCGTGATATTGCTGGAATATTGCTAAAAGCGGCGTAAAACCATACTCACTCACTCTTTATCTGATCATACTGCTGAATCAAACGTTAGCGCTATGTTCACAATACTTCAGTTGTTCTAGCTAGGATTTTATATGAAAGAATGACAACGCCTCGGGCTGAAAGACTTAATTAGTTAGAATCATGACATGATATTCAACTTAAAATTATTTTCTGGTGAAGAAAGTGAAACAATCATTAGCTGTGGCGTCAGGAATACACACACTGTCATACTTGGCTCAGCAGTTCACTCACAATACTTTAAAAATATGCATCAATATCACGGCAGTAACTCAGCGTAAGACCCCGTGTCGGCACTTCAAAGAGCTCTTCTTTCCCTGTAAAACTCTCAAGCTCGCTTCGTGGCTCTGCGCAACCCGAAAGTCACATCGAGGACATCCGGTAGATAGGATTCAATATCCTTTTTGAGGATATGCTTCTCCACTCGATGGTGATTGAGTTTAGCGTGGGGCGGACAAGTGGAATCGGTGGCCTTCCATATAATTTCTTGAGAATATTCATTTTATAAGAAATGAAGTAAATCAAAGGGATGAATATTGGATCCGATTTTACAATGCATTTCTAAGAGTTCGTATTATTGAGTTAAAATCTGCAAATCTGGCACGATGTGTATGTTACTTCAGCTGGTTCGTAAATGGGCTTTGTATCATTCGGTTATTTCTGATTCACGCCATATCCCGCGTGTAACATCTGACGTGTTGGATGGCGTTAAGTTCACACGGCTGCTATGTGTGTTTAACGGGTTCTTGAAATGTGAGAAAAATATTTTGCTAGTTCCAGCAAATATACCACCATGCCTCACAGAAATTACGTTTCCCATGCTTACAATAAATAACGGACATTCTACATATTAAATGAAAAAGTGAAATTAAGGCTGTGTGGATTCTCAAAACTCAGGATTTCATTGAAATTTTGCAATCTCAGTAAAGGATCAATTTCGATTCTGTCAAAACATTTGTTTTTTCAAAATTTGTATATTTGTACATGTGGACCCTTTCTGTCAGCAAAACTCAAGCCTTTGATTTTAGTACAATCGAGCATGATCTTTCTATGAAGATTGAAAAGACCTTGACTCAATAACAGCGTTGTTAAACTTACTTGATTCCAGTGTAAAATATGACTTTGAAATAAAACTTTATGGCAGACATGTGAACTGCATATCCGAATTGACCAAGGTGAACTCTATTATTACGAGGAGCACTATTCTAGCAACTCCAGTTGTTGGTGTCCCCTGATATCTCTGTCCATGTCGTGAAGTGTTTTGGGTCTTTGAGCCTGCTGTAACAACGGTGGTCCTTACTGACTGCAATAGCATCAACTATTTATGTTGAGGATAACATGCGACACAAGTAAACGTACAATGGCTACACCACGTACAATGGCTACAATGACTACAATGGTTACACCATGTACAATGGCTACAACAATGGCTACAATGACTACACCACGTACAATCGCTACAATGACTACACCACGTACAATGGCTACAATGACTACACCACGTACAATGGCTACAACATGTACAATGACTACACCACGTACAATGGCTACAATGACTGACTACACCACGTACAATGGCTGCAACATGTACAATGGCTACACCACGTACAATGGCTACAATGACTAGACCACGTACAATGGCTACAATGACTACACCACGTACAATGGCTACAATGACTGATTACACCACGTATAATGGCTGCAACATGTACAATGACTACACCACGTACAATCGCTACAATGACTACACCACGTACAATGGCTACAATGACTACACCACGTACAATGGCTGCAACATGTACAATGGCTACACCACGTACAATGGCTACAATGACTACACCACGTACAATGGCTACAATGACTGATTACACCACGTATAATGGCTGCAACATGTACAATGACTACACCACGTACAATGGCTACAATGATTACACCACGTACAATGGCTACAATGACTACACCACGTACAATGGCTACAATGACTACACCACGTACAATGGCTACACCACGTACAATGACTACAATGACACACCACACAATGGCATGTACACAACTACACCACGTACAATGGTGTACAATGGTTACACCAAGTACAATGGCTACAATGACTGACTACACCACGTACAAAGGCTGCAACATGTACAATGGCTACACTACGTACAATGGCTGCAATGACTGACTACACCACGTACAATGGCTACACCACGTACAATGGCTACAATGACTACACCACGTACAATGGCTACAATGACTAAACCACGTACAATGGCTACAATGACTACACACCACGTACAATGACTACCGTACGTACAATGGCTACAATGACTACACCACGTACAATGGCTACAACATGTACAATGCACATTAATGGCTACAATGTACAATGGTTACACCACGTACAATGGCTACATGATGACTACACCACGTACAATGGCTGCAACCTGTACAATGACTACACCACGTACAATGGCTACAATGACTACACCACGTACAATGGCTACAATGGCTGACAATGGCTACGTACAATGGCTATAATACACCACGTACAATGGCTACAATGACTACCACGTACAATGGCTACAATGACTACACCACGTACAATGGCTAGAATGACTACACCACGTACAATGGCTACAATGACTACACCACGTACAATGACTACATACACGCGTACAATGACTCACCACGTACACTGGCTACAACATGTACAAAGGCTACACCACGTACAATGGCTACAATGACTACACCACGTACAATGGCTAGAACATGTACAATGGTTGCACCACGTACAATTGCTACAATGACTACACCACGTACAATGGCTAGAAATGTACAATGGTTACAATGGTTACACCATGTACAATGACTACAATGACTACACCACGTACAATGGCTACAATGACTACACCACGTACAATGACTACACCACGTACAATGGCTACAACATGTACAATGGCTACACCACGTACAATGGCTACAACATGTACAATGGCTACACCAGTTATCACCTGCCTAAACATTCTGTATTACTTTGACTGACTGTAGGCGAGTAAGAGAGTGAATGTGTATCAACTTTGTCACGGTACATGACCTAAGTAAGTGTTGGAGAAGTCCGACAAACAATGACATGATGCTCACACACCAAGGACCACAATCAAACTCTAAGATGCCGATCTACGTTATATCGGAGCGGCAACTGTCATAAAATAGTATGTCATGTTCATGTGGAGGCAGGCAGAGTGGGTTAACGTGGCCGCCAGTTATGATGAACATCAGGCTAACAGCTGGGGGGATATTTATTATGTGTAATCATTCACCCAATAACGTCTTCTATCAGTCTTATCGAGAGACTTGTCAGGGAGGTAAGGAGGAATAGGTCTCATATGGCACTAGAAAGTACAAGTATAATTGAATATTTGTGTATATAGAAGTATATCAGAGAAATGATAGAATGGTACCATTTTTCCTAAATGAGAAACTTCAGATGAGGCAAGCTTGAAAATCACTGTCTAATTACTTAATTGACCATTTCTCTACCGTTTAGATCCCATCAGAAGAAGTGAACATTACAATCTACATACATTATAGATATAGATGTATTTAATGTTCCACTTGCCCAGAGATGAAAAGGATAATTTTGTCTCATTTTGTGAGAAATGTCATTTATTATTGGGACTTCAGTCAGGATTGCCCAGCTCATATAATATAACATAAGGAAATACTCCGTGTTTCCCATTAGGTACGACTATATAAAGCTCTAGGGTAGACAACATTATACCTCTACAAGTCAGTATTAAGACTAGTACTGCTGTACACCTGTACCGATATCATATCTATATTTCACCATGATATCAGTTTTCAATAAAGCCTTTACACTGAACGTCTTTATACGTGGATGTATTGTGTATCGGATTACCTGCGGATCGTCTTGTACAAAAACGGATCTTTAGGATTGGGAATTCTGGCACGCATTTCCTTCATGCTAATTAAAAGGAAAATGGTATGAAAGAAATGTTAATAATGAACTGAATAACGAACAAACACAAGCATTGAAATCCATATCTCTTCATTTCACGAACCCCAAACCTAATTATTGTGTTAGCCCAGCCAAGCATGTCATTAAGGAAGAGCAATGCCGGGGAACTCAGCCGGGAACAAGCCGGGAACAGGTTGGGAGAATGTTCGTTCAGAACGTAAATATGAGAGCCATTACATAAATTGGGTTTAATGTTCATGTGAAACGGAATGGTATGATCAGTGAGAGATAAAAGTCAGTCTAGCCCCAAGAGGAAACGTATTGTGGCATAAAAAGATCAAAAAGGGATATCAGTCTTCCTTCGTGCACGTTTATCTCGAACAGCAGTTAAGAGGCGGAAGTGATGTAATAGGGCGTAGGGATACGCTGTCACGACAGATCCCTTCGGTGAACCATTTCGGGATTCGTTCAGGCTGAAAAGTTAAATGCAACTATTTGCGGTTTTACAAAACAATATTTTCCGTGGTAGCTAAACTGAATCATCATATGGGGTTAATATTCCAGTTTTCAAGTTTATGCACGCATTGTTCATTGACCAATACATGCAATGGATTAAGATGACACCTACCTGTCTGCTTAACGCTGGGTCCAGCTCACATCTACTTAAAAGGACATGCCTACCAAACGGCGCGACATCAACACGTCTTATTTTTTATTTTTTTTGCAATTTAAATTTTATTTCTGAATCCCTGTTACAGTCAAAACTAAGCAGCCAGGGGACCGCTCAGTCCGAAGATATACAGTAATTTAATGGGATACAGGTGATACAGGTGTTACGAAACAAGACAATCCATTCACTCACCATTCACACAAATACAAGATTATTTTAAATTATCAAGCATATCAAGAATATAATTAATTCAGTCGTCTTCGAATAAGCCATGATATAAGAGCCATTTCAAATAAAATTCGGTGTTACAGCTTTTGTTAAAGAAAATACATATTTCAATACTATATCTCAAGCTCAACTCACTTCTGAACTGAGCAATATTAGGTAAAACAGAATTCAGCTTGCATTTGTACAAGTAATTTTTTCCCAATAATATGAACAAGTCAAAAACAGAGTCAGTAAAGCACTTTTCTTACAGCCAAAAATTATCAGTTTTATAGTGAGGTTGAGATTATGGATGTGGTCACAACCTTCTGTTAACGATGATACAAATTTTGACCTAAAGGTTTGCAGAAATTCACATTACCACAAGTGACAAACATATTCCTTTTCTTCATTACAGAATGAACATAAGTCAGAATCTTTTATTTTATTTTTTTTAAAGAAATGTATTGGTAGTTTAAATTCTATGGAGTATCTTGTACTGGAACCATCTCAATCGTTGATTTAAACGATTTTAGGAAAATACAGTTCCACTCAAGACCACACTGAAAATCCTATTGCTCTTGGTGTCCTATTTGAAGAACAAAGGATATAGTAATAGGCTTTTGAGCCTGTATTAATTGAAAGTAACAACCGAGTAATTGGTGTATTTCCTGTACATTGTCCAGAGTTTTCTTTCACAATTGACAATCCAGCAAAATATTTTCTTATGGAGCTAATGACACCATAGTATTCTAAAAAAGATACATTCAATTGATACCTTTCATTAAAATCAACTAGAGACAGATAACTGCTATTTTCATCAACAAGATCACAAATTTGTGAGATATCCTTTGAAACCAACCTTCATAAAAATAGTTTTCTTATCAATAACAATATTGCTGTTATAAACTATATCATCAGACAAGAAATCTTCAAAATTATCAGGTTTAATTTTACTTGAAAAATCTTAAAAAACAATGAAACAATCAATCCAGACGGGATTTTTCAGCTTATCAAATTCACTACATTTACAATAGCTAGCATTTAAAATATGTTTCCACTTGGGATCTTTACTAACTAGTTTTCTCATCCACGTCACCTTCAAAGCTTTGACATATTCAAATATATTAATCAAGTGACAACCCATGCAACCCAAACAGTAAATGTTTGATGGTGCTTGACCTGAAAACAGTAAATATATAGGGCTGTCAAGGTTGTGTTTGGGACCTAATGTTGGCAGTGTTTCGGTGACTGTCAGCCTAGTGACAACCCATGTTTGATGGTGCTTGACCTGAACCCAACAGTAAATATATACGGCTGTCAAGGTTGTGTTTGGGACCTAATGTTGGCAGTGTTTCGGTGACTGTCAGCCTAGTGACAACCCATGTTTGATGGTGCTTGACCTGAACCCAACAGTAAATATATACGGCTGTCAAGGTTGTGTTTGGGACCTAATGTTGTCACTGTTTCGGTGAGTGTCAGCCTAGTGACGTTTGGAAAATGTTTGTAATATTTTGATTAAATGCAGTTTTCAAGGTTATGCCTTTTTTGGTTGACAACATTTTCTAAGAGCGCATGAGGAACCTTCGTTGACAAGCTGCCTACAGAAGTGCCTGTTTCATAATGTAGTTTACTGATCCAGATTGAGTCACATCATAATGTAGTTTACTGCTCCTGATTGAGTCCGCGCGTTCCAGTCACATCATAATGTAGTTTACTGCTCCAGATTGAGTCCGCGCGTTCCAGTCACATCATAATGTAGTTTACTGCTCCAGATTGAGTCCGCGCGTTCCAGTCACATCATAATGTAGTTTACTGCTCCAGATTGAGTCCGCGCGTTCCAGTCACATCATAATGTAGTTTACTGCTCCAGATTGAGTCACATCATAATGTAGTTTACTGCTCCAGATTGAGTCCGCGCGTTCCAGTCACATCATAATGTAGTTTACTGCTCCAGATTGAGTCCGCGCGTTCCAGTCACATCATAATGTAGTTTACTGCTCCAGATTGAGTCCGCGCGTTCCAGTCACATCATAATGTAGTTTACTGCTCCAGATTGAGTCCGCGCGTTCCAGTCACATCAATATCACTTGCCTGTTCTTGGGATGGATATGCACATAAAATGTCCTCATTAAGCGATCCGAGCCGTCCGCAAACAGGTAGCTCTGTCAGGTACATTCTCATTTCCAACATATCTCTTTCACAATAGATGACTATATCTCGGTCTAACAATGACGGAACTTGCGGCACCTGTTACTGTTGGTGTATTGTCCGCCCGTACAGGACGTACTGGCACTTGGTTCGCGCAACACCAGACGGAGGAAGACATTTATAAAACGTATTGAAAATGGAGAAGATTATTTTACGTACGCTTTTCTAAATTACTTTTTGTGATATGTATTGTGCTGTGATATATATTGTGCTGTGATATGTATTGTGATGTGATATGTATTGTGATGTGATATATATACTCAGCAGCAAAAATAATGTCAGTACGAATTCAAAATTAGATAGGCACTGTAATCAAATCATTACAGAAATGGACATAATAAGCGGATCAAAAACATTTTTTGTGTACAATATCTTGACACATCGATGAATAACTCACAATTTCAAGACATTACGTGAGCGTTTGCAGTCCATTCAGACTCTTGACTTCAGTATCTAGTGTGGCCACCACGAGCAGCAATAACTGCAGCACAGCGTCTATGCATGGAGTGCACCAATCGATTGATGAAGGCCATTGGCACCTTGAACCACACTCTGAGAAAGGCCTGGCGCAATAAATCAGCTGTGTTCGGCCTTGGTGTGACATTATTCAGTCTCCTCTGAATTTCATCCCAAAGTTAAGGACTGGCCACTGCATAATGTTGACACCGTTCTGCTGTAGGAAGTCCCGTGTAGCTCTGGCAGTATGGGCCCGGGCGTTATCATGCTGGAAAATGTTGTTCCGGTGACGTGCGCAATGTGGTATGACGTGGGGTCTGAGAGCTTGATCGATGTAGCGCACCGCTGTGATGCCGCCTCCTCTCCCTGGACCAAAGTTCTGGAACACCACAGGACCCACTCTCAAGCCTATTCCACCCCATACCATGATGCTTGCATCTCCCCATGAGTTTGAGTAACGCTGGCCACGTCGTCGCCATATTCTTGTTCTGCCATCTGCACTTGATACGCAGTACCGACTCTCATCTGTGAACAGAACAGTTCTCCATTGCCTGTATCGCCAGTTTTGGTGTTGTAGCGCAAACTGTAGACGTTCACGCTGATGACGAGGGGTGAGGATAGATCCACGGTAAGGTCTACGGCAATTGAGGTTCCCGCTGTTAAGACGTCGGCGTACTGTATCAGTACTGATTGGTCTTCCGTGTGTTCCCACTGTCTGGCGTGCTGTTTCGGATGCCTGCAGGAAGGGATTCTGTACATGCTCTCGCACAACATGGCGGTCTTGTCGTCTTGTGGTCACCCTTGGTCTGCCACTACGGGGGCGATCACATGTGGTGTTGGTGGCCCGGAAACGTTGCTGCAGCCTGTAGATGGTCCGAACGTTGACCTGCAAGTGATTGGCAACGGCTTGTACAGTGTGGCCAGCTTCAAGTCTTCCTAGCGCCTGGTTCCTCTCAGCTGTCGTGAGTCGCGGCATCCTGCTGACGTTGTAATGTGAATGTTTCAACCAGGTTTGGAGGTGCATGTTATAGGGCTGGTCCTTGTGAACAGCACGTGCAGCATGAGTTACATGAAAAAATGGAGAACACCGTAACATCTCCGAGATCAGGTTGCTCTTTTGAGACTATTTCCTGGGTTCCATTCTGAGTTTGGGAGGGATGTCTTTACTCAGGTAAAGTTGGAGATGTTGTAAAAAATACACAATCAACATATTAACTGAGTTTACAGTTATCCGTTTCTGCGAAGGAAAATTCCAAACTGACGTTTCGTTTGCTGCTTAGTATATATTGTGCTGTGATATGTATTGTGATGTGATATATATTGTGATGTGATACATATTGTGATGTGATATGTATTGTGATGTGATATGTATTGTGCTGTGATATATATTGTGATGTGATACATATTGTGATGTGATATGTATTGTGCTGTGATATGTATTGTGATGTGATATGTATTGTGATGTGATATGCATTGTGATTTGATACATATTGTGATGTGATATGTATATGATATGCATTGTGATGTGATATGTATTGTGATGATATGTATACTGTGATATGTATTGTGATGTGATATGTATTGTGATGTGATATGTATTGTGATGTGATACATATTGTGATGTGATATGTATTGTGCTGTGATATGCATTGTGCTGTGATACATATTGTGATGTGATATGTATTGTGCTGTGATATGTATTGTGATGTGATATGTATTGTGCTGTGATATGCATTGTGCTGTGATACATATTGTGATGTGATATGTATTGTGATATGATATGAACATGCTGTGATTTATATGGTGATGTGATATGTATTGTGATGTGATATGTATCGTGCTTCGATATATATTGTGATGTGATAGGTATTGGGATGTGATATGTATTGTGTATTTTGATGTGATATGTATTGTGATGTAATATGTATTTTGATGTGATATGTATTGTGATGTGATATGTATTGTGATGTGATATATATTGTGATGTGATATATATTTTGATGTGATATGTATTGTGATATGTATTGTACTGTGATATGTATTGTGCTGTGATATGCATTGTGATGTGATACATATTGTTATGTGATATGTATTGTGCTGTGATATGTATTGTGATGTGATATGTATTGTGCTGTGATATGCATTGTGATGTGATACATATTGTGATGTGATATGTATTGTGCTGTGATATGTATCGTGCTGTGATATATATTGTGATGTGATATGTATTGTGATGTGATATGTAACATGCTGTGATTTATATGGTGATGTGATATGTATTGTGATGTGATATGTATCGTGCTTCGATATATATTGTGATGTGATAGGTATTGGGATGTGATATGTATTGTGTATTTTGATGTGATATGTATTGTAATGTGATATGTATTATGATGTGATATATATTGTGATGTGATATATATTTTGATGTGATATGTATTGTGATATGTATCGTGCTGTGATATATATTGTGATGTGATATGTATTGTGATGTGATATGTATCGTGCTGTGATATATATTGTGATGTGATATGTATTGTGATGTGATATGTATTGTGCTGTGATATATATTGTGATGTGATATGTATTGTGATGTGATATGTATCGTGCTGTGATATGTATTGTGATCACGTTTCATGACGTTTAGGATTGGACGCTGGAAGTAGGACAAATAGGGCATCCAGGGCTTCACACATCCAGTCGCTACAGACAATACCTGATGTTGGGTAATGTAGGTATGCTTCCACTCCGTGCTCTCTGGCGATTGTACTTGGTGGCTGTCTTGACGAGTGTTGCATACATGGTTCCAGACTTAACCAATGGCTTGTGAAACACATAGTTATAATGCCAGACGTAGTGAATTGTTGAATACATACCCGTTATAAAGCCTGTCTTGACAAACGGTTGATTGAATTTATAGTTACAATGCTGGTCTCCGCAAATGGGTAGCTGAATACATCAGTGTTGACAAACGTTTTTTTTAACACATAGGTATAACGTATGACGCCATAGATATATACTTTAATTACTAGTAGACGTACATGAAACATTACATAGTGTTACAGTTTAACATGCAACAGATACATGATCAATGTACATGATCAAAGGTGTGATATCTAAATAACGCGTACATTACACACAGATGCATGTTACGAAGAAGTGACAGGAAAGTGATATACACATACCCTGTGGGTGACACCCGGATATGTCTATAAACCCACACTATGGGTTCGGGATTCTTGTATTCCTGTAAAATAGCAAATACAACATAACCGCCATGCCTCATAAATTACATTATCAAAAGCCAACATTTTATCAAAGCTTTGCATTCAAATCTGCCGATCAAATCCTGCTCTCACACATACATTTAAACATGTCATACTGATAAAATAGAATGCATATTGGCTATTTGGTGTGAAAGATAAACATTTACAATATGTTAAATTAGTCATGACACATTTAACAGATACGTGTATCAAATATAGACAACGTATATAACTAACCTACATGCCAGGGTCTTGTCCAGTGCAGAGTTACAAGCAATGTGATTCAGAAGTGTGCAAACACTATGGGAGAAAGCTATAGTTATACAATGTTAATCAACTAAGAGGCTGGAAGTTATTGTATTGAGAAGCTAGATAGTGTCCGGAAAACTACATACACACTATCCTGTTAGAATGCCAGTGTCGACAAAAGGAGGCACCCGTTTCTAAAAGCAGAGTCGATTGTACAATTGTGACTATATCATGAGCATATATTTGTTTCAGCAGTATTACAGCTGTATGATGTTGTTTGTAAACAAATCGCGTATGGACCAGACAATCCAGTGATTGTCACCATGCGATACGATGACAGAGCATGTGTTTATGAATTACTACGAAATGGTTATGATACCAGGTGTTCGAGAAAGCCCGTCATAAACATAAGCTAATAGTCAGTTGTTCACCTGAAATTATTCAGGAACGTATGATACAAGTCAAAATAGGGAATTGTATATATCTGGCAATTTTGTCAATGATGCATCAAACACATGCACGGACAGGAAACCGTGGGAGCACATCATGCAACAACTTTCCACTTTCACCACTTTCTAAATGGCATTGTGTAATACGTAATAACAGTTTACACTTATCAAAAGGGGTACACAAAGTCCGTGGTCGAGACTACCAGTTGTCCGACTTCCATTTTGCGGAAGCCGCGCGGGCTGAGCGGTCTAGGCGTCTGACTTTGTGTGCTGGCGATTAGGTGCCTGGTTCTGAGGGTGTTGGTTCGAATCCCGGATGGGACTCAACCCAACAAAAGTACTAGAATCTGGAATCCCAAATATAGCATGCGTTACATCATGCAAGTCGAAACAAGGATTGGAATCGGTTGTCATTGTTGTCCCTAAACATATCATACAAAGTCTAAAGAAGAAATAGCATCAGTTATCATATCTGTCACTGATGCTTGAAAACTTGGAAATATCCTCCACATGTCTAATGTCTACTGTCTACTGGGGCATCAGTGTTGTAGACACCAAAGACTAGGGCTGCTGGAATATTGTTCGAATTGTGGGAAGTTGAAGAGATACAAGCATATTGTCGTGTAGGATGATGGTTTACAGCGTGAAAGAATTAAATGTTTAGACGGAATTGAAGTTGGTTAATTCTTTGATTGCAAACAAACCGGAAATTCCGTTAGTGTTGCATTTGGTGCTGATTGGAATTGCCTGAGATTATTTGTCTCAAAGTTGTTCTGACTGTGTTTAAGATTATGGTCAGTCTTTGAGAAAGAGATTTGGTGGTACATTTGCTGGACCCTGCAAGAGATCTATCTCAGATGGGTTTATTTGGCGTCTTGGAATCCAGTACAACCGCAGGATGAACATGTC